>NW_007730157.1:124368-153285 GCF_000696425.1 Galeopterus variegatus
TCCAAGATCAAGGCACCAGCAGATTCCATGTCTAGTGAGAGCTGCTTTCTGCTTTACAGATGGCACCTTCTCACTGTGTCCTCACTTGGTAGAAGAGGCACACACACTTTCTTGGGCCTCTTTTATAAGGGCACTAATCCCACTCACAAGAGCTCCTTCAGGACCTAATCACCTCCTAAAGGCCCCACCTCTTAGTACTATTACACTGGGGATTAGGTTTCAACAGAAGAATTTTGGGGGCCACAAACACCGAGACCATAGCAGTGCCTAATGATCAAGTGAAGAAATTCCTAGGAGAAGAGTATTGCTTCAGCTAGGCATTTCTGATCCACCCAAATTACCTCCAGCAATGGGTGGGGCGCTGGAGAGGGGGGTCACTTTAAGATTATATTGGGACTAGAACGATGAAAGTGGTTCTAGGGACCCTGATTGTCTTTAGATCCATTCACAGGGTGTGTGGCCTCTGGCATGCCCTGGCATGCTTTTTTCTGCCTTGTTCAGTTCCCTTCTCTTTCAGCTAGCTGCTTCTGCTTTATCCACGTCTCTGCTCCATCTTAGCTTTGGCCTGGAAGTGGCCATGATGGCCACTCTGACCCCTCTCTCCATGTCACAACATTCCCCCTGCTCCTACTGTTTGCTGGCTTAATAGTTCCTATTTCTAGTCCTAAGAGGAAGAAACTTGCCAGCCTGCTCCATTTTTGCCTGCCAGGCCACCAAATGCCCATGCCTACTTCAACCAGCGATGCTGGATTGGCGGAGGGACAGAGGGGCTGCGGTAAAGATGTCTCCCTTGGAAGCAGGTATGGTTGCACACACAGTCTCAAGTACACCTGTACAGGGAGTAGAGTTAAGTTAGATTTAAGACAATCGACCAAGGACTCTGAGCTGGGTCCAGCAGGCACGATGTTGTGGAAGGCCTCCATCAGGGCCGCGGGCAGCTGGTTCTGCATCCTTCAAGTCCACAAACACTACTATGCCACTGACCAGCAGCCTTAGCCCTCACTGCCCCAAATCTTCTCCTTTAGTTGTCTCGTGTTTCACCTGGAAGATTCATCACTCCTTTCTCAATTTGGCTCCATCGTTCTCCACGTACATTCTCTGGGGCTTTCTTACAGAAACCTGTGCCCTCAGCTCTCCTAACAGCAGATAATTAAAATGTAGTAACATTTCCTACCTGTTCTGGGCTGAATTGCATTCCCTACTTCCCAGATCCATATGTTGAGGTCCTAGCCCCCATGACCTCAGAATGTGACTGTCTTCCGAGATAGGGTCTTTAAAGGGGTCATTAAGGTTAAATGAGGTTATCAGGGTGGGCCCTAATCCAATATGCCAGGTGTATGAATCAGGGTTCTCCAGAGAGACGGAAACAACAACATATATATACGTAGATATACGAGAAGGGATTTATTAGGGGAATTGACTCATGCGATTAGGTGGGCCGAGAAGTCCCATGATAGGCTATCTGCAAGCTGGAGACACTGGGATGCAGGTAGCGTGGCTCGGTCCAAGTCCACAGGCCTCAGAACCAGGGAAGCCAACAATGTAATTTGCAGTCTGAAACCACAGGCCCAGGAGCCCAGGGGTGCTGCTGGTGTAAGTCCTGGAACCCAAAGGCTGAAGAGCCTGGAGGTGTGATAACCACAGACAGGGGAGAAGAGTGCATCCCAGTTCCAACAATAGGGGGAGATGCGCCTTTTCCTCTGTTTTTGTTCTGTCCAAGCTCCCAGCAGACTGGATGGTTCCTGCCAATATTGAGGGTGGATCTTTCCTTTCTAGTCCACTAAGGCTCACACGCTGATCTTCTCTGGAAACATACCCCAAAATAATGCTTTACCAGGTTTCTAGATATTTCTTAATCTAGTCGACACCTAAAATTAATCATCGCACTTGGTGTCCTCATAGGATGAGGAAATTTGGATACCGACATGCATAGAGAAGCCGATGTGAAGACACAGGGGGAAGACACCTATCGACAAGCCAAGGAGGGGGGACCGGAACAGATGCTCCTCCACGGCCCTCAAAAGGAGCTCACCTCCCCAAACCCTCACTTCAGACTTCCAGCCTCCAGAACTCTGAGAAAATGAACTCACGTGTTTAGGTCCCCAGGCTGTGGCACTTTGTTACGGCAGCCCTAATAGAATAGGACATCACCACATGTGGTTACTGGGAGGATTAAATTAGTTGAGGCACATAGAGTATTGGGACCAGTATGACAATGCTTAAGAGTTAATTTTCCAGTCTCTTAATTCTCCATCTCTCCCTTCTTCCTCTTATTACTATTGCATAGTTCCTACCTGCACTGCCACACGTGATCTGCTTCAGCCAAGTCCCTGACATCAACCCAGCGTCCCCAAACCTCCTCCGTGTTCCTAACAAAGTGGAGAGCCACGTCCCTGGCTTCCTCCTTCCAGCGCGTGCACTGGGAAGGAATGTCAGGAGCCAAGTTCAGAGGAGCTGCCTAACAAGAGTTAAATGTCAACTCTTAGAATAAAGTCAAGGCAGGATTAATTAACCATTCAAAGTACAGTTTATCTACTATTTCTTCTCACAGCCACGTAGAATAGGAAAGCATCAGAAAAGTGTTTGTAACACTGAGATTCCTCAGTGGGGTGTGTCACAAGTGTCTGTTGCTACTAATGGATTAAATGAGTGGCATTCTCACTCATTTGCCATTTTTTAAAACAAAATTGTCACCCATTTAAAGTACACAATTCAATGATTTTTAGCATACTTATGGGGTTGTACAATCTAATTTCAGAACATTCTTGCCCCCACAAAAGAAACTGTCCCCATGAGCAGTCTTTCTGTATCCCTCTCACTCCAGACCTAAGCAACCCCTAATCTTTCTAGGTCTCTCTATATCTGCTCACTCTGGGTATTTTACATGAATGTGATCACACAATATGGACTCTTCTGTGACCGGTTTCTTTCACCTGCATAATCTTTTCATGGTTCATCCGAGTGATAACATGTATCAGTACTTCATTGATTTTTATTCTGCTCACTCTGGGTATTTTACATGAATGTGATCACACAATATGGACTCTTCTGTGACCGGCTTCTTTTACCTGCATAATCTTTTCATGGTTCATCCGAGTGATAACATGTATCAGTACTTCATTGCTTTTTACTGTCAAGTAATATTCTGATTCATGAATGTATCATTTTATTTACCTCTTCATTGGCAGATGCACACATGGGCTGTTTCCACTTTTTGGCTAGTGTGAATAATGCTGCCATGAATATTTCTTGACAAGTTTTTGGATGATGTTTTTATTTCTCTTGGGTATAAACTTGGAGCGGAGGAGCGAGATTCCCTAGTAATAAGATAACTCTACGTTTAACATTTTAAGAAACTGTGAAACTGTTTTCCAAGTGTCTGCACCATTTTACCAGCAATGTGTGAGGGGTCCAACCTCTAAACATCCTCATCAACACTTGTTATCATCTATCTTTTTATTATGGCCATTACTACATTAATTATTATGAGTACAAAGTAGTATTTTGTGGTTTTGATTTGCAGTATCCTGATGGCTGATGATTTTGTGTATTTTTCAAGTGCTGATTGGCCATTTGTATATCTTCTTTGGAGAAAAGTCTATTCAAATTATATGCTCATTTTCAAATTGGATTATTTATCTTTTTCTTGAGTTGTAGGAATTTATATATTCTGGATATAGAAATCCCCTACCAGATATATGATTTGCAAGTACTTGCTCCTATTCCATGGGTTTTCACTTTGATAATAGCATTGTTTGCAGCACATGAGCTTTGAATTTTGATACAGTCCAATCTCACTTTTTTTTCCTTTGTCACTTCTGCTTTTGACTTTGTATCCTAAGAAAATATTGCCTAACCCTGGGTCATAAAACTTGACTCCTACATTTTCTCCAAAGAGTTTTATAGTTTTATCTCTTACATCTAGTTCTATAATCCATTTTGAGTTAAATCTTGTGTATGGTGTGTGTGGTAGGGATTCAAATTCATTCTTTTGCTGTAGATATCCAGTTGTCCCAGCACCATTAGTTGAAACTCTTTCCCCCATTGAATTATCTTGGCCCCCTTGTCAAAAATCCGTAAACATAAATGTAAGTATTAGTTTTTGGAATCTCAATTCTATTCCATTGATTTATATGTTTATCTCCTTATACTAGTTCACTACACTGTCTTGATTACTGTTGCTGTCTAGTAATTTTTTAAAATGGGAAGTGTGAGTCCTCTCAATTTGTTCTTTTTCTTTTTTTGGCTATTCTGAGTCTTTTGCATTTCCTAATGAAATTCTACAATCACCTTGTTTATTTCTACAAAAAGAGCAGCTGGAATTTTGACTGGCGTTATGTTGAATCTGTAGATAAATTTGGAGAGCACTGCCATCTCCACATCTTGTGATCCATAAATACAGGCTGTTTTTCCATTTATTTAGATCTTCTTTAATTTCTTTCAACAATATTCTGTAATTTTCAGTGTACAGATCTTGCACTTTTTATGTTAAATTTATTCCAGAGTATTTTATATTCTTTTTGGTGTTATTGGAAACAGAATTATTTTCTTAATTTAACTTTTGGAATGTAAGTTCCTACTGTGTAAAAATGCAGCTGACTTTTGTATAATCTTGTATTCTGCAACCTTGCTGAACTCATTTTATAAGTTCTAATACATTTTATTTCCTAGCGAGTACTTCAGGATTTTCTTTTTACAAGATTATGTTATCTGCAAATAGAGATATTTTATTTCTTCCTTTCCAATCTAGATGCCTTTATTTTTTTTTCTTGCCTGACTAGAATCTTCAGTCTGATGTCACCATCCGTGAGAATGGATGTTTTTTCTTATACCTGAAATATACTATACTTAGAAGGAAAGATTTCAGTCTTTTGCCATTAAATATAATGTCAGCTGTGGGCATTTACAGCTCTAAATTTCCCTCCATAGCTACTGCTTTGGCTACATTCCATAAGTTTTGGTATGTTGTGTTTTCACTTTTATTTATCTCAAAGTATTTTATGATTTCCCTCGTGATTTCCTCTTTGACTCAATTATTTGTGTGTGTGGTTTAATCTTTACCATTTTGTGTATTTCCTTACTGTAATACAGCTTTGTTCCACCTGCCTCCTTTGTAGTTTGTGAAATATATTTCTCTATGTTATAGGACCAACAATACAATTAAATTACATATTATCTTGTGCAATTTTTTTAAGTCAGTCAAAAGAAGAAAGGTGAAGATATATGTAACTAATGCAGTTTTTATCATTACTTACGTAGTTTCCTTCATTGGGACCTTCTGATGTCCCTGCTTAGATTTTTTTCAGCTTGTTTCCATCTTTTGGCCTAGCTACCTAGAGGTTACTCCTGGGTCTGCATAAGTCACCTATTTGTCAAATGTTGTGCTTAAGTCCCTTCGTCAGTCAGATTTTTACCCTTGACTGTTGGATGTGTTGAGCTTGGAGGTTGTCACCGCACTTCAGGGAATTCTCTGCCTTCAGCCAAGGACTAGGAGCTTAGAGTTCCCTCTCTGATCACTCCTGAGAAGGCTCAGCCTTCGATGTGCATAGAGTCTTCTAGACTGCCAGGAAACAGTATGATTTTAGTTTTAAGCCTGGCTTCCTAGGATTCGCCCCTGGGCTGGAGTAGCTTATTTCTGAGACAGTGTTTGCTCCGAGGCTGTGTTTAAGCCTCTGTGCCAGTGAGGCTTCTGCCTTGTGTTGATGGTCTGTGTGTGGCTTGGGGAATGCTGTCAGGTCTGCCCAAATCCTGCTCAGACTGGTGCGGAGTGGATGCAGCCCATGTGCACGGCTTTTCTGACCCCAGAATTGCCTGTGATCCCAGGAGTGCTCTTCCTGGCTCTTACCCTCATTCTATTAAACTTTTGACTGCTCTGCTGTTTCATTGGTATCACGGAGCTCCCAGCCTCCTCCACTGCTCTCCAAGATCTCCACTGGTTTGGACAGCACCCTTAGGCATACAGTTCTCCAGGCTCTGTTCCAAATTAAGCCAGTCCCCTCAAGCAAAGCTGCAGAGCTCTTCACCCTCATGGTCTGCCTTGCCCCTGGACAAAGCCCTGTGCCCCTGCACTGGCACTGAGGGTGGGAACCCTCTTTGGGAATGACATCCCTGCTCTACAGGTGGGCACTGAGGGAGGATGAGGTGGCAGCCCTCCGACTTCTTGGCTTGCCTCTCCTGGCATGGAATGTCTGCCCTGTGTGAGATCTGGGAAGGGGCAGTCAGGTCCTACATTCTTGGCCCGCCATTGAGCTTCGGCCCTGTAAGTGGAAGGGGACCCTCATCCTCTCAGCCACACTTGCCTGGAATAGAGCTTCTGCAACAAGGACTGAGGAAGACGAGATGTGCCAACAGCCTGTCCTTCCCAAGGTGAAACTGTACCCCCAGTCAGGATGTTGAGGAGAAAGGGAGTCTCCTTCTTCTTGGCCACATCTGCCCAGAGTAGAGGGCCCAGGGTCGAGCTTCTGGAACCTGGAGCTGTAGGGGAGGAGGGATAAAGGAAGTCATGGCTGAAATGCCACAGACTCTGCTGCTCTTAGCAATATTTAGCACATTTGCTGTATGTCCTCAGGACAATTTCCAGACTTTAAATGATTGTTTATTTTTGTTTTGTTTTTAATTTTCCCTGGTTGAACTGATGTTGTGCTGGGGAGAGCTTCCACCGAGCTGCTTCCTCCGTCACTCTGGCAGTCCCGTGCATCTGCACCTTGGCATGCTTTGTGGAGTAGGAAAGTGAACGTATCACGAGTACAAGGGGCGTTACATATAACCCTTGACACACAGAGGGCATGGGGCTTGTACGCAACATTATTTCATGCCATGATTTCTCAAGTACTGAGCATAAAATAAACCCAAGCGATTTGTTCTGTTCTGTGTGCACCAAATCGGTTAGTGGGATTTTGTTTTCATTTCTAATGAGTGAAACATGTGAGTGCACTTTTCCAGTCTGGCTTCTATAAACCATTCAGAGAAAAAGTATTACACCTATAAGAGCCTCCTAAAAAGCATTAAAGTTTTCATGAACCAACTAGCTTTTCCCAAATTTCAGAGTTGTGTTTATATGAAAAGTCTTTGGCTGCTCTAAAACATTTAAGAATGCAGAAACTCAAATTTCAAATTTAAGAAATATTCATTTTATAACACAATAATTCTTCTATAATCTCATAAATTTTTCTGGCAGAAGTTTTAAAACTGGGCGAAATATCTTTAAAAGTTTTGGGGGGAGGCTGGCTGGGTAGCTTGGTTGGAGGTGAAACTGTACCCCCAGTCAGGATGTTGAGGAGAAAGGGAGTCTCCTTCTTCTTGGCCACATCTGCCCAGAGTAGAGGGCCCAGGGTCGAGCTTCTGGAACCTGGAGCTGTAGGGGAGGAGGGATAAAGGAAGTCATGGCTGAAATGCCACAGACTCTGCTGCTCTTAGCAATATTTAGCACATTTGCTGTATGTCCTCAGGACAATTTCCAGACTTTAAATGATTGTTTATTTTTGTTTTGTTTTTAATTTTCCCTGGTTGAACTGATGTTGTGCTGGGGAGAGCTTCCACCGAGCTGCTTCCTCCGTCACTCTGGCAGTCCCGTGCATCTGCACCTTGGCATGCTTTGTGGAGTAGGAAAGTGAACGTATCACGAGTACAAGGGGCGTTACGTATAACCCTTGACACACAGAGGGCATGGGGCTTGTACGCAACATTATTTCATGCCATGATTTCTCAAGTACTGAGCATAAAATAAACCCAAGCGATTTGTTCTGTTCTGTGTGCACCAAATCGGTTAGTGGGATTTTGTTTTTATTTCTAATGAGTGAAACATGTGAGTGCACTTTTCCAGTCTGGCTTCTATAAACCATTCAGAGAAAAAGTATTACACCTATAAGAGCCTCCTAAAAAGCATTAAAGTTTTCATGAACCAACTAGCTTTTCCCAAATTTCAGAGTTGTGTTTATATGAAAAGTCTTTGGCTGCTCTAAAACATTTAAGAATGCAGAAACTCAAATTTCAAATTTAAGAAATATTCATTTTATAACACAATAATTCTTCTATAATCTCATAAATTTTTCTGGCAGAAGTTTTAAAACTGGGGGAAATATCTTTAAAAGTTTTGGGGGGAGGCTGGCTGGCTAGCTTGGTTGGTTGGAGTCTGGTGCTGTTAACACTAATGTCCAGGGTTTGATCCCTGTACTACCCAGCTACCAAATAAAAAAAAAAAAAAAAGATAAAAGCTTTTGGGGTCTTTCAGACTTACTCAGGCAAATCACCTGATCTCTCTATGGGTTGCATTAAACCAGCAGAATCACACGAGACCAGTGGTCCCAGACTGTGTCTCTCCATTATGTTAGCCAGACATTCGCACCACTTTCCTAATTTTTGCATGTCTTCATATGTTCTGTATCTGTGTATCACCTGCACTTATTCACTTAATATTTTTCTAGTAGAATTTTAAAGTATTTTAAATGGATTCATTTTAAAGCAATCGTTT
The DNA here is from genome assembly GCF_000696425.1 of Galeopterus variegatus. NCBI lineage: Eukaryota > Metazoa > Chordata > Mammalia > Dermoptera > Cynocephalidae > Galeopterus > Galeopterus variegatus. Next base: position 132,839 of record NW_007730157.1, read on the forward strand.
TATTGCTAGTGCACACAGCCAATTAGTAAATATGATGAAAATATAAATTATTTAAAATCCTAGCTAGATACTGTTAAAGGCTCTGAGCTTGCAACCTCTTTTCTCTGATTCATTTTAAAGCAATCGTTTTATTGCTAGTGCACACAGCCAATTAGTAAATATGATGAAATTATAAATTATTTAAAATCCTAGCTAGATACTGTTAAAGGCTCTGAGCTTGCAACCTCTTTTCTCTGAAAAAAAAAAGGGAACTACACAATAGAATAGCAGTGTTTGATTAGGGCTTACTGTCCTGAGCATTTTACACGTGGTATCTCATTTAATATTCTTAATAACAGTGAGGTAGATTGTCTCCATTTTACACACAAGGAAACTGAGGCACAAGATGATTATATGGCAGAGCCAGGACTGGAAACAGGCAGTCGGTCTGGAGTCAGTGCTCTTAACTGCCCTGCCACTCTGCCTCCTAAGTAATGTAAAAGGGATTCTATAAAATTTGAGGCTATCTCAGCCTCACCTACAGCTGCCTCAGGGTGCACTGGCAGGCAAGACACATCCACATTTTGGAAATACCAGTCAGAGGAATGTCCACCGACGACTCTTGGGACAGGCTTCCTTTCGCACTCAGATACATGTGGAAAGGCTGCACGCTCCGCTGCCCTCGTGGAGACACTTTATACCGGCCTCTAAAAAGCTCTGATTCCTGCAGCAAAGACTCAAGCTTTATTTAATGCAGCATTTCTCAAACTTACTGGGTCTCAGAACCCTTTTAAAGAGGAACACGTGTTAGCATCTCAGGACACACTGGACTCGTCTGTGTTTAGAATAAAATTCAAAAATATTTCTTGTATATAAAGAGGAAGGCATTTCTTCCTTGAAAGAGCTTACAAATATCCAAACCGGGTTTCTGTTACCAGGTGAATTTTCTCATGCCGTGAAACCCACATAACTTTCAAAGGTCATCTCTTTGCTTTCTAAAACCCTCGCATCCACACTGCACCCCATTCCTGCTCTGTGCAGTGGCAGCAAGTCCCACTGGGTGACAGCCTTCCTTGGTGCCAGTACTGCTGGGGGATGTAAGCTCACGGGCAAAGGAAACCCTGGGCGTTTGCACTGGGCATAGATGTTGCACCCTGTATCCAGAGCTCAGGAAACCTGGAACCTACCTGACAAAGCTCATAGCTGGGTAGGAAACAGCCTCGGGAACAGTACAGTAAATAATGCACTTCCAGGTGTCACTGCTGCCACCTGCTCATCTGTGTGACCTGCTCAGCAAGTTTAAAGAACTCATACCTCTTTGATAAAGAAAAACAAGGCCCAAAGAGATGACGTATGCTTGCTGTGCTCTCTCCAGCAGGAGGGGACGGCAGTGGCACCTGGCACTGCCTGGACACACCTGTGAGAAGGAGCCGTCCCGTCGGAAATGTGCTGCTCTTGCGGGAATTCCGACCGCCACATGGTTTCAGCTTTTCTGCTTGGCAGAAGCACGTTTGAATTAGGGGTGCCCAGTGGCTCCCCCTACCTCTTCAGAGGTTTTACAAAGAGGCCCTCCTGGTCTGAGGGGCCCCTTCTTCCCTGATCCCCAATGCTGCAGTGCCCCAGGGCAGGGCTGGTCTGGTCTTGGCCTCCCCTAGAGGCTGCTGCTGCCGCCTCCGGAAAAAGCAGCTGCGTTCCTTTCTTTTCACATTTCCATCTGTCCTTTTAGAAAACCTGGAGTGTGCTGTGGGTAACACACCAGGGTTCAATTCCCGTACCAGCCAGCCTCCAAAATAAAAAGAAAGAAAAAAAAAATCTGGTGGAATAGAGCTTCTAACTGGTACCTGAGGGGCCTGCGATGAGGGTCCCCTGGGCAATATTTATAAGGACTTCTGCTAAGAGGCCTTGAAAGAGAGATTAGGGAAAGGGAACTTCCAAACCTATCATAAATTCATAAGCTTTGATAATAAGCAGCTCACTGAAGAAAAGATCTGATTCAGGAAACAGCCAATATTCAAGAGTTGAATCCCCAGCCTGAAAACAGACACAGAGCTTAAAACAGGGACCCTTCAGTCTTCCCTCAGGGACTCAACCCCCAAACAGATGGCAGTCACCACCACCTACCTCACATAGCTCAAACGTGACTTAGGAACCAAAAATACAAAACGGTTATTCCTTAACTGATAAAATTGGAACTAAAAACAAACAAACACAAACAGAAATAACTCTGGGAATATAACTGCTTAACCATTTCTTTATATTTTTATTGGATTTTTTAAAATTTCTGCCCAGTTATGACAATGAACTGGGAAACCACAATTACAATTCACAAACGGTGGCATGAAAAACAACACACACCCCATCAGAATTACACCAAACCCTTTCCTTTTTATTCATTCAAAAGAGTCCACAGCACAAGCGTCAAACATGAGCACTGCCATTTTTTTCTTAGAAGGGGAATAACAGTTATTCTGGCAGCACTTTTACAATTCCAGGAAGTGGCTTTGATACCACACGTTGCAGGAATAGAAAGCATAACAAACTTGGAGGGCACCGGTTTGAGAGGCAGGGGACTCCTTGGTTGGAAAAAATTCCTCTTGTGCTTAAGGGAATTGCCTGTTGGCCCCGGCAAGCTGCTGAGTCTTCCCAGGTGTTGAAACAGAAAACGGAATTTCCTGCATAGATGGTGAAAATTTCTGTAGAGCAGAGTGTTTTAAATCTCCAACCCTCCCCACACCCTGAAGCTACTTCTCAAGCTTTTCTGGAGCTTCTTTTGGTCACGTGAACCTCTATAATGATGACCCTTTCGCTAAAACACATGTGACATCAGCGTTTCTGCCTACACTGCTTCTCTAGGGTTCAGATGACAGCACAAAACGTCACTTGTCAAAAAATAGCAGATATTAAGAACGTGGGCATTCGTGTTCAGGATAATAGCAAACACTTTGCAGGGTATGACACCCAGAGGAGCATTTTTTTTTTTTCATTTAATATGGTCCCCTAGGGAGTTGGCCCTAAGTCACACACTTGAGTCTGTTTAAAAAGACTGGTCGAAATTGGCTCATTTGACAATTTAGAAACTGTCTTGTGCCAATTTAAAAACTCTTATTGCCCAACAATTCAATGGTCCATAAAGCAATTAAGTGTTACCATTCAGTTTACACTTACAAGCACGCGCGCGCGCACACACACGAGAACTGTGACAAATGGATTAACCAGATCAGTCTTGTGACTGTGTTCTAAAAGAAAATAAAATCTCAAATCTGAGATGTCATATTCAAGTACTAAAAAATGCAAAAATAGTCTGATCCTATTTGATTTTATGATCATAAGAGATCACACATTTAACTGGAGGTTCTGGAGTCAGTGAAGTTAACTCCTGGGGCACAAAATATTCTATAAAAATCAATTTGTGATTTCTTGAAATGCAGCTGTTTGTTCTTTCTGTGGCGCTCCCGCCGAGGGTTCGGATCCCATATAGAGACCGGTCGGCTCACTGGTTGCGATCCCGTTGCCGGTCACGAAAAAAGACAAAAAGGAAAAAAAAAAAAAAAAAACATTGAAGGAAGATTAAAGAATAAAAAAAAAATCAAAAAGTCTTACACTAAAATAAGGAATCAGCCCCATCTTGGCACAGTTCTCATGCAGAATATTGCACCCAGTGTTAACTAACGCTAGAAGCTTCAAACGGTATAAATTTAAATGTATTTGCATATTATAAAAATAAAGATAAACATATACATATTTTACACTAGTTACGGAACAGCAATGAACGTCAGTCGATCCCTCTTTCACATTGAACAGAACTGAAATCTGAGTGCTCTAAATACTGCCACCTGTACTGTAACTATGGCTTATATGTGCACGGAAAACAAAATCCCTGAGAAGCCATTCGACTTTTTTTTTCTTTTCTTCAAGTAGCGCTCTCCTTGGAGGATCAGTTCTGAGGTTCAGGTTGTAAAACATTTGCTCCATATTCTCTCCCCCCTCCCCCCTGCCCTCCCACCTCTTCAACAGTCCTCGGAAAGCACCTGAATGCTTTTGCACTCAAGTTCACAGAACACGCTTGGGATGTGGAGGTACAAAAGATGGCCCAGGTGAGTTCTGATGCTCTTTACTCCATGGAAAGTCCACAGCCACGAAAGTCACTGGTTTCTGTGCTTTTCACCAACGTTCTTCCTAGACAGGTAGATGAGAAGAAAGCACAGGAATGTCAAAAGGTAACAGAGAATGGTATTCTCGATTGTAAGAAAAGGAAGCCGTGATATAAATCGACTTCCTGCACAGATTTTCATTTCCACTTCTTGAACTCCTTATAAACATGTAAATGTCAGGCAACTAACATGCCCACACAGGAAAGAGTCTTTTTAGGAGTAAATTAGTCAGACATTTCTATTAGGGATGAGCCATGAAGGGGAACTACACTAATTGGCTGTAACTGCTTATTCCATGGTGATTTTACAGCTTAAGTAGATTTCTAATCAAAAACCCAACACTCTCAACACAGAACTGCTTCCTTTCAGTAAACGCACATGGACCCACATAGACACACACTAAAAAACCCTCTGAAAGTAGGAATATACACTGAAAAGTGAGAATGGATGTGTGTCTGGAGTAAAAAATGTTAAGTCTACTTAAAGTGTTATGAGCAAGGCCGGCACCTAAAACCTGGAGTTTGAAGAAATCACTGCATCCTCGGCTAATTAAACAAAGTGGCATTCAATTCAGACAAAATGGCTGGGGGAAAATGTCAAATGTCCCCATCCCTGATTTCAGCTTTCCTACAACGACATGCAAACTGATGTTTTTGAAAGTGTTTTAGCAACATTTAATGAAACACACAAGATAATGAAGGGAAAGGAAAAAGGGGCTATGATCTGCTCCCCCCAAGACTCCACTGCTCCTAATGCTGCTTGACTTCATGGATTCTGATAATTCAGCATCACCTAAGACATCCCTCCAGCCCATACAAGAATCAGCTGTGGACTCATTCAAGCATAACAACAACGACATCACCCAAAATAAGCCCCTTCCATTTACTACATGCCAGGAATTGCGCCGTTCTGTCCAGTGCATTTGGTTAATGCTCAGCTCATCAACTCATAACAATCCCACCAGGTAAGCTCCATCTTCCTCTGTATTTTACTAAGAAGGAAACTAAGGTTCCAAGAGGTAAAATAATTTCCCCAAGGGTACCCACCAGCGAGTGGCAGAGCCAGGCCTTTAGGGTTACCTGACTCCAAAGCATGCCTGACAACCAAAACAGAGGTCGGATATTTGGAGCCCTTGGGACAGTTTCACATTCAATGGCATTCAGCCAGGAGAAATTTTTGAAGACCTGTTAATACCGTAAAGTCATGCTAGAGGAAGTTTTGAAAACTGCCTCCAATTCAAGTAATAATATAAATCTAACTGCAAAGAACATGGCAGTGTGAAAACACACGTCTCAACCAAATGGTTAACTTGTGTGCTGTGAGTCTCGCGCTCATGCGGGAGATGTTTTTCTCACGGAATCTAAGAAACCTTTGGAAATTCGGACTGTCGTGTCTTGCTGTCTATGACCCTGAGCCACACGTAAGACTGAGAAACACAATCAAGGGCACCTAGTGGGAATATCCCACACTGCTCAACCACTTTGAACATTTTCCCACATTGACACCACTTTTCACATTTGGGCTCTTAGGGCCCCCAAAAGAGCCACCAAATCACCAACCTCCTCTCTCTCTCTGTTTCTCCATCTGAATAAACTCATCCTTGGCCTTCAAGATCCACCTCAAATGCCACTTCCTGGAACCTTTCCTGATTCTTCTCCATAGCGTTCTTCTCTGTGCTTACAGGACTGTCCATACACCTGCCATGGCCCACACCAAACCGTAATTATAATTAGATGCTCACAAGTTTGTCTGATTATTTCTTTGACTCTCATTCTCCCCAAGGAGGCGATTAGATTCTCGAGGGCAGGTCTGACCTAGTTATTTCTGCATCCTCAACACCTGGCACGATGCCTACTGGAGAACAAACACTCCACAAAGATCTGCTGAACGAATGAATGAGATGAGATGAGAACGCCACAGGTAAAAAGCAGCCACGATACTATGAGATCGTTACTATAACAGAGGTGTGTAAGAAGGATTAAGGACACATGAAGGAAAGAGTGACTGATTACAGCACATGAGATGGGGATGGCTCCCCAGAGTTGTTGACACACGACCTTGGCCTTAGGGACAATGGGCCTTCCTTGGGTAGGAGATAGGGTGACTGTCAACAAAGGACTGAGAGCCAGCGAGGGGCACTCAGTGGTTGTCCCCTCCCACAGTGAGGAGCTGTCTCACATGTCGGCAGAGGGACTGGGGTCTGACTGTGAAGGGCCTTGTGAGCCATGCCCAGGATTTTACACTTGAGCCTGTAAACACCTGGAAATCATTCAAGGCTTTTAAATAAGGAGAGATGTCATGGGGTCTGCCATTAAAATATTGGTTTAAAGGACAGTAGGAGGCCAGTGAAGACTCAGTCACAGTCATCTTGGCTAGACAGAAAGCATGGGGCTGAAGAGAAAGTGACATGGCCAAATTCATTCATGTCAAGACACACTGATGAGATGGGACAATGGGTCTTGGTGGAAGACTGCATGTGGGAAGGACGGGGAGGAAGGCGTTGAGCTGACAGCCCCGACATGGGCAGAAGGGTGCAAAGCTGCACCTGAGACAGGACCACGGCTGGGCTGGAGAAGGGCTTTGGGGGAGGAAGGTGGTCAACTCAGTTTTCCACCTGTGAAGCCTACAGGCCCTCCAGGGGGGCTGGAGACAGAGGGCGGGAGCTGAAGGGCGGGCTCGCCCCGAGGTAGGGGGGACCTCAGACCCAGAATCCTCCCAGGCTAGAGAACCTGCCCTTCCTGGGACTCAACAAAGAAGTTATGACTCAAGGTATTCAGAAGCTTCGACTAAAACTGAAGCCAGAGCATGTTATACTGCCCAGGTCTTTTATCTTCTGTCTTCTGATGCTTTCATATCTGGGGACTTGCTGACCTGGGGGGTCTGCCCCTCCCAGGGCTGGCCAGTTCCTAGAGACAGTGAACAACGTACCCATGAGCATGCTCTTCATATACAAACCAATTAATCCTGAACCCACACCTCGGCCACCTCCGTTATTGTGCTCTCACACTCCAGGCCACTATCCCCCTGCCCTAATCACCCCAGGGCCAGGTACCAGACCACTGACAACCCCTATGCCCCAGAGCTGCTGAAATTATTCAGACTGGTGAGTCCTGAGCTTGTTCACCCTGCCTTGCCCGTCCCTTCCCTTGGAAGCCACATAAAGGCTGCTGCCCTTAGCTGCTCCCTCCCGCTCTCCCTCTTGACCGGCCCTGGCTCTCCCTATGCAGCCCCCTCCCCGGTGCAGGGTGCCCCCTCTTCTTGGGAACTGTGAGTAATAAACCGTCTCTTCAATGGACTATATTTTAAAGGACATGTGCGAGAGAGATCATTCACCACTGCAAAAACAGTGCTGAAGCCGGGCACCACGACGTGGACTTGGGCCGAGCTGTGCACTCAGTAACTGTGTCAATGCGGGAAAATGGCCTGGTCTGGGACTCAGTGCGCTCTACCCTATGTGACTTACAGTGTTGCTGGGAGGATCCAGTGAGTTGGGGGTGTTGCTCTCACTGTGACTACGACGTGAAAGAAATGATACCACCCACCTCCTCTTTATTCCATGAAGACAGGGTGGGCATATTGACATCTGCTGAGCAACAGCGGGTGGCCTTATAAATAGATACTCATGTAGTCCACCTTGACCCCTTCATGGCATGGAGGGAAAGGGAAACCAACATTCCTATCTCCCTATCCAGCACACACTTTTACCTTCCTTGGGTAGGCACGTCAATTAATAAGTGAAACACTGCAGTGCTGAACTTATTCTGTTTTACATTATTATTATTACGTTTATATGCCATCCACAGTGTACACCACTAATATCCCTAGCAGAAATAACAGCAGCCAAGTTTACTGAGCATGCATTTACTCTGTGTAAGGAATTATGCTAAATGCTTTACCTGCAACTGTCTCCATAAATGCTCACAACAACCCTGGAAGATAAGTTTTTCTATTATGTGTATTTTACACATATCCATCACCACAGCACTAACAAGTAGTTAGACATTCAGGAAGTATAACCCCAGGACTCAAATGACCTTGAGAAATAAATACAAGCACTGCTTTTTAAAAGCTATATGTTGTGTTCATCAACTTGGGCTTTTCCTGACATCATATTTCTGTACAATATCAAATTTTTTAAAAAATGACTTTTTTTTCCAGTAAGCGTCTAAGTTTACTGATATATGCAATATCATGGTAAATTAAGCAAAAGAGTCAAGTAGTTTCTTTATTCCTAATTCCCAAATGTGACTTGATTCTGGATAAGTAAAAGATTTGTCATCTTAAGATGTCCTGCTCTATAGAATCCCTTCAGCCCCAAACCCCCTCGACCCTCCCAAACTCTCCAAGTCCTCAGGATGGCCTTACCTATTTAAGAAACTCTCTCTGCTTCCCAGAGACTTACCCTTAAAAACTGGTGCTCCTAAAGTCACAGATTGGGTACAGTAAAAATGATGGCATAAGGAAAAGAAGCACTATCTTTTCCACTTAATTTTCCAAGAAAGTATGAAGATACCTAAGCAGAGAGGGGAAAAATTCCAGTATCAATGTGGCTGATGGGAGACTACAGAATTAGAGAAACACAATTCCCTTTAGCCTGTATAGGTAGCAAGGCAATAAGCTGTCTTATGCTTTGCAGAGAACAAAACAAATCAATGCCAATCAATGTGATACACCCACAGGCAATCTCCACACTTAGTCTTTCTTCTGAAATACCATCCCATCCCCACGTTCCATGTTTTAAAATTCTGTGATCGGTGAAAAAATTCTCCATTGTGATAAAGCCAAATTCACCTTGCTCCATTGCTTTTTAAAAAATTTTTATGAAGTCCATACTAACTAATCTGAATGCAGTTAGACATCCTTTGCCTGTTTATTTGGTGAGATAAAGGCTGCAGAATCTTCATCCTGCTTTTTTATAAAAGGCTATTTCAATTGGTCTTAAATATCCTTATGTCATAACAACATAACTGCCCAAATTCCTGTGCCAAGTAATCACCATACTTTTGAGAATACTTATAAACAGCAAGTAACTGGAATTTAATGGAGATCATGCTTGAATGGAAACTCTGCAGTATAAAGGCAATAAGCCAAGTTTTTAAAAGGGAGTTTTGAAACGCAGTATCTCAGCCTTACCCTCTATTATTATTGGTACTTTCTGGAAAAAGAGAAAGCTTAGCCCAACAATTTTTAAACCAGCCCATTTCTGCTAAAATTCTGTAACAAACGACCTGCCAAAATCAGAATTAACTTCCTTCTTCAGGCTCTGAGAACTCCCTGTACTTCCCAGTTGATGGAGCACAGACAGACAGGGTACCACCATGAGATGTCAACTGCCAGCAAATAAAAATGATACATTCCCATTTCCCGAAAGTTCAAGGGTCAGTCCATTAAGAAACCACATGGAAGAAAGTGGTTTGCATTCCAGCATGCCTCAAGGTAAAACATTTTCATATGCTCCCCAACCTGTTGCAGTCTCTCCTTTGACAAGAAAATTGGCAGATAAATTGGGTAATCTGGAAGTTTATCACAGAGCATACTGTTTAATTGGTGGAGGAGGGGTTTGGTCTAAACGTGTTTGGAAGGAGAGAGAGAAACATTCTGCAGGGTACCTAAAAATGACAAGCAGTTGGCAAGGTGCCATTTGTCCAGAGAAGCTCCTACTCCCTGGGAATCAAAATATTAAGTGTCTCAACCTGAAGCAACTGGACAAAGACAGGGATTTATAAATCATTTTTACAAGGGCATCCTTCACTTTCCCTTACTTTTCTCACTAAAAGTATATTTTTGCCCCTTGTGACTCCTAATGTTCAAGGCTCAGCATCCCCTAAATATGTAGGGGTCAATCAGGTTGCCAGTAAGAGGTTCTGAAGGTGACTTGTCTCTGTCTCAGCAGCCACACCTACCTCTATCATCCAGTAAACAGGGACCTGGCAGTGGGGGCATAAGTCAATCTGCTGCCTTTAACCAAACTGGGCTAGGGGTACCATGTGTTTATGAGCACTTCTTTAAAACTCAGGAACCTGCTGAATACCAACACACCAGGCAGCAAAACCATCACAGAAAGTGACACTAAAAATATCTGCTGACTGCATGACACTAGGTGTTTTAATAGACACAAGTGACTGCCAGTAGGCACAAAGTTTCTTTTGGGGGCCATGAAAATGTTCTACAATTAGACTGTGGTGAAAGGTGCACAACTCTGTAAATATATTAATAATCATTGAATGGGTGAGTTTTATGGCATGTAAATTAAACATCAATAAAGCTTTAAAAAATATCTGTATCCTCAAGGAAGTCAGTTTTTCAGAGCAACCCAGGCAAATTTGCTATTAGATGTTCACCTCATCTCAAATGCAGATATCCTTGCAAATCAGACCTACATATCCAAAATATGGAAATTACTCACATTTCTATCTGATAATCAGCAAAGAGGACAAGAAGCCACTGGCTCCCATTTCTCCCCCAAGGGTGGAGTGCAGTGGGGGAGGCATTTCATCAGTTCCTGTAGCCTTTGTGAAATGCTGCTGAGACCTCAACCACCAACCACCAACCACCAACACAGCTGCAGGTGTCAATTACACCCCAAATCACTACACCTGCTTTTTATTCTCTGTCTCTCCCCCTGGGGGGATAAAACACCTAGAAAAAATTTTAAGTGACAAATAGAAAGCTTGGAATTCATAAGAAAAGGCTGATCAAATAACATTCATCGGTGTTTTTTTCTTTATAAACCGCAATGCAGCTCCATGATTTTACACACGGTCAAAGGCAGGCAGTTCAATGAGAAGTCTCTGATTTGATCTACAAAGGAGAGGAGTAAACTCATAGAGAAGCTTGGAATGTCTTTTTAAAACCATCATAAGATCCAGAACAACTACCTAAGAGTAGGGTGGATTATTCCGGTATGCCTGGGACCATTCTGGTTGTGACGCCTGTCATCCCAGGATAATTCATAATAGTCTCCCTGTCACTCTCAATCCATTCCTAATTTGAACAAGAAATGGTATGCTCACCCTGCCGAGACAGAGTGGACTGTGCTGAGGCAGAGATCAGTGCAGTGTGGATCAGTTTTGCCAACTTGTTGTTGACCAGAGAGAGGTCCTATAGCCAAAGATAAGGTCCTGCTGGCCAGGAGCCCACTCTTAGAGGCATGGAAAGGATCCAAGAGCTCAGAAAGTCCAACATACACACATTAGAATCATCTGGGCGACTTTTTTTTTTTTTCTTTCCTTTTTTGTCTTTTTTCGTGACTGGTAACGGGATCGCAACCCTCGGTGTCACGCCCACACCACGCTCAACCAGTGAGTGGACCGGTCTCTATATAGGATCTGAACCCTCGGCGGGAGTGCCGCTGCGCTCCCAAGCACCGCACTCTACCGAGTGCGCCACCGGGCCAGCCCTGGGCAACTTTTTTTTGTTTCTAAAGACTCATGCCTGGGCCCTTCCCCTAGGAATTCTGATACATGTGCCTGATTAAGAAAGCCCGACCTTGGGCCGGCCCAGTGGCGCACTGGATAGTGCGCCGCTTAGGAGGCGCGGCAGCGCTGCCGCCCGAGGGTTCGGATCCCACATACAGACCGGCTCCCGCTCACTGGCTGAGCGAGGCGTGGGAGCAACACCGAGGTTTGCAATCCCGTTGCCGGTCCCTGGTCCGGTACGGGGGCAACACTGAGGGTTGCAATCCGTTGCCGGACCCGGAAAAAAAAAAAAAAAAAAAAAAAAAAAAAAAAAAAAAAAAAAAGAAAGCCCGACCTTGGACATCTACCTATTTTTTATGGGATGATAGAGAAGTAAAAGATTACTCTACAGTGAGCTGCTTGGCTGGAGTTACAAAGCCAGTGCAGTCTCCCTAGTTTTCCAAGTTCTAGTGCCAGCTGGGACCCCAAGGCTTGGGCTCAGGCCCAAGCTGTGTTGACTTAATGATTCCCTCTTTTGATGGCTATACTCATCAACGCCCCCAATTTCCCGCTTCCAATACATTGCCATCCATTTGTGAATCAGACCTGCCATGGGACCAGGCCCAGCTTCCATGTGTGTTTGTTTTGGAGTTCACACATAAGAGCTGTGCATGCGGGGGAGGGGAGAGGTGTGTGCCTAAAACTGGAGAGCACCAGCCTGGGCTTTGAATCTAAGTGTAATAAAACAGTCACCCAAGAGACCATTTTCTCCTTGCCTCCATCCTAAAAAATGGTAATTTCAAAGAAAAGGCTTGCCAGGAACATGAAACTTTCCTACTTCAAGATTATTCCTTCATTTAGAGTTGAGAATTCTATTGCAAAACTGTCATCCATTTTATGAGACTTTTTTGGAACCCATTTCAAAATAAAACAGCCAAGTCAAAAGTGGTCCAATCCCTAAAGGTGCTCCCTCCAACATTTAGATGTCTGTGGCTATGGGCCTCTAATTACCCAAGACTTTAAAGCTGCTTGTTCATTTAGGTGCAATCAACTATCAGAGGCTGATAATGTTTTTCCAGGTGGGTATAAACGTGGTCTTTCTGTGGAAGTACAGTAAGAAGCCCGAGGAAGAACACTGTAAAGCTGGCTAGGTGCTGCTATGGTTTCTTGTGCAAATGGATACTGTAACTGTTACCTCTACCTTGCCTATTAAATGGCAGGTGGCTATGGCAAAACAATAGATTAATGTTTCTCTTGGCTCAGGAAAATCTATGCCAATGCAACCATCTGTTACATATGCTGCTGGTTTTATATCCCCTTCTTCTTATCCTGGGTGTATCTGAAAGGAAGGGGCTAATGTGCACACATTCAAAGAAATTGAAAAAACAGTAAAATTTCTGTTATTTGATATGTTCAAGACAGAGTATGTTCTGGTTAATACAAAGTTACTATGTAATCCTACCTTAATATTTAAGAAGCACTTCAAGATTTCACAGTGTCTTAGGGTCATATTAGTGATAAATTATACTATGTGCATGTTAGATAAAAAAGCATTCTGAATATAAAGGCATTAGATAAGAGTTTCCCTTGGGTGTTCAGTGATATTTTCCAGCAAAGATGGATTAGGGAGGGATGTTCCATCTAATGAGTCGCCCAAGAGCACCACACTTCTACTGCAGCTGCTAATGACTGAGAATGCCACTGGAGACCTTAGCGCTGCAAAGCGCACACCAAAGGCAGGAGAGCTGCCACCTTGGGGATGAGCCATGCGCGCCTATCACACAGAGCTCTGGAATGCAGCTTAACAGCCAGTTTCCCCAGATGAAATGACAAGGTCACTTCAAGATTTCACAGTGTCTTAGGGTCATATTAGTGATAAATTATACTATGTTCATGTTAGATAAAAAAGCATTCTGAATATAAAGGCATTAGATAAGAGTTTCCCTTGGGTGTTCACTGATATTTTCCAGCAAAGATGGATTAGGGACGGATGTTCCATCTAATGAGTCGCCCAAGAGCACCACACTTCTACTGCAGCTGCTAATGACTGAGAATGCCACTGGAGACCTTAGCGCTGCAAAGCGCACACCAAAGGCAGGAGAGCTGCCACTTTGGGGATGAGCCATGCGCGCCTATCACACAGAGCTCTGGAATGCAGCTTAACAGCCAGTTTCCCCAGATGAAATGACAAGGTCACAATTCTCAAATGCAAACCTTCCAACCTTTCTATAAAAAGCTTACATTCATATATCATTTTTTCATTTAAAAAATTCTATGTTGCCAACTAGGAAGAAAAATTAAAGTTTGCTGCATGAATATGAATACTTTGCTGGATAAGTCATGTTGCTGATATTACCCAGAGAATGAGATCCGGCCCCAGAAGATCTGTGGCTGCTACTTTTCAAGATTTGAGGTAAATAAGCATTTCACCTCAATTTAAAAGTGGCCTCATTGGTTCTTAGTACTACAAACACACATGTGCACGCGCGCGCACACACACACACACACAAACAAAACCCAAACAAACAGGATGAGTTTTACCTAGACTACTAAGGTAACATTCTACCCAAAAGCTAATTTACATGTGTACATTCTCTGTCTTTAAGTCCATTTCGGGGAAAGGTGGTGGCAAACTGCGTAATCCTTTATTTTCAGGGACTGACTAGAGAATCAGAGCCCTGTAGGAAAAAGCAATCTATCACAGATTTTCTGCAAGCTTTTCTTATTTAATGAGCACTTACTGTTCTTTGAGATAAGGGCTCCCTTAATTCTGCATTGATAAAGCTAAGACTACCCACCAAAAAAAAAAAAAAATGCTGTTTCTGGCTGCATATACCAGCAAATATATCAGGAGGGTCTTCAAAAAGTTCACAAAAAAATGCATTTTTAATTCTATTTTACTGTGAACTTTTTGAAGTACCCTTGTACTAAAAACCAATGAATTATACACTTTAAATGAGTGAACTGTGCGGTGTATGAGTATTAAAAAAATGTTCTGACTCTATCAGCAAAAGTAAAAAAAATCACAAAAAAGAAAAAATAAAAGTTCCTATTTTGCTGCATAAGCCATGGTGTTGATGTCACTGGGAAGAATCACATCTGCCCTGGGGTGCTTTTCAACATTTGTGCAGATACAGTTTTTTGATAATCAGTTTTTTGATAATTGGCTTTTTGACAATCAGGATCAGGAGCGAGAGGCAGGGGCCAGTGGGACTTTGAGAACTCACTTGGAACAGGGGCTGATCACAGTTGGCGTAGGTGGGTAAACCAAGGCAACATTCACTCGCTCGCTGCCGTTCTTGGGGCAAATGATCTCTGCCACTCCTTCTGGTCTGGGCTGACTCAGCAACTCCCCTGCAGGAGAAGAGATGAAAATGCATTAAGATTTGCCCTAAAAATGAGACCACTTTACCCAGAAGTGCAGGGGTTGGCAGGGGGTGAGGGAGGTAATATGGCAGCACAGGGTCTAGATGATGGAGTCAGAGAACAAAAGTGCAACCAAGAATAGCAGGATTGGCTTGGCTCCTGCTCCCACTGCCTGAATTCTCATCCGCATCACCACAGAAAATGTTCTAGTGGTTATGGCAGGAAGGGCTGGGCGCCAGCCAAAGGCAGCACCTTCCTCTCCACAGACTGACTCCGGAGACTTGTATCTAGATATCACAAACTGAGCCAGGGTCCCTACAGCCCCACGAAGCAAGGGCTGCCAAAGCAGGTGTTCATAACTAGGATTCAGGGCAGACAGGGCTCGGGCTAACTGCAGTAGCCGTTCAACAAGGCCCTGCACAAATGATCTGGAAATACAGCGGACTAGAGGTGTGGACGAGGCAAACAGTTCAAGAGCAGCCCAGCCTCCTCCTGACAGGAGGACTTTCTGGGTAGGTATGTGTGCAGAGTTGAACCAACACAACACTGTTTTATGACTAATGGGGTCTAGTGAAAACAGATAATTAACTTGATGGATTACCACAATACCTAAAGGAAATCTGTTCCTCTGCATGCCCCAGATATAATCTCTCTCCACTAGCTCATTAAATCCTAAGAGCAACGATGACTTCTATTCCTAGTTTCCTCCCCCTTGTCCCCTTACCTGGGACATACTGTCCTTTCCTTTGTTCTTGTGGCCTCTCTCCGAGGGTACTCAATAAATGGCTTCTGGCTAATGATGGTACACTTTATTGCCTAAATTGCCCTTCTTAAGCCTAGAAAAAATAAACCAAACCAAGGACACGAAATGTATGCCAATGTATGTCTTTCTTTTCAGGAGAGACACTACTGAAATTCAAACTTCACCTCTATGGTAGCCATTGCTTCTGTTACTGATTTAAAATTCTACAGACCCCAAAGTATTTGCTAGTGTATAAGAATATAAAATTCCTTCGCCCCCAAAACCATATTTCAAAACACCTCACCTTCAGCAGAGCTCATGTTGACAGAGACTGCCCACATGCCAGCACTGGACTAAGAGCTTCAAATGTACAACTCATTTTATCTTTACAGTGTCCCTAATTAGGGTTTACCTCATTTTATAAATAAAGAAGCCAATGCTCAGGGAGGTTATGTGGTATACCCAGAGTCAGGAGTTAACATTCCAGACTCAGGACGTGAACTCAGGAACTAATCTCTGGGGACCTTACCTTCTCCATTAGCCTCTAACCCCTCCCAAAGCAGAGACTGCTTCTTTAAGCCAGAACACATCTTCCATACAGAGCAATCTAAAACACTATTTTTTAAATAATAAACTAAGCAATGACATATTTATACTTCTAATTAAAGACATTAATTTCCTGATTAGAACATTTTTATATGGCTTTGCACAATATGAACTAAATATAATTTGAGTTCCTTAACCAAACTACTATAAACACCAACCTAATGCAAAAACTAATTTAGCAACATTAGTTTGTCTCATGCATACACAGGTGCCAGAACTGTACTCCAACACCAACTATGAAAAGATCTCAAAACATAAAAATGCAAGTTAATAATGTAAACATTAAATGCTATCAAAGAAATAAAATGAACCAAAGTCATAGCATGTTAGAGCTAGACTGAAACCTGGAAGTCATCCAGTCCAAACACCACTTAATAAGTAACAGATCTGCTCCAAGTCCCTTAAGAGCTGTGCATCTGTCAACCAACCCACCCATTGTGTATCCCAGCACCTGAACTGCAGCGAGAGAGTGCTCTGAGAACCCCAGGTCTGTTACAACCTCTGGTCCTGGGCCGCACTCACCTGACTCCTCACTTGACATTTTCAATTTCTAGTTTCTGCCCTAAGATCATCCCCAAGGCTTGAAAGCAGACTGGGCTTTCCTGGTTTCCCTTGAAAACTCTCTCCTGGTTGGAACTTCACACAGGCCTAAGCTCCATTTGCTTCCAGCTGCCTGGGTACCCAGGATAACTGCAGATGCCAAGCCCCTGCCCTGGAACCCATCTGTGGCACCAGCCTGGCAAAGCTGGCTTCTTTGCTGGGTAGGTTGTAGGTGTTGGTGAGCAGAAAACCAGTTTGCCAAAGAATCTGAAAGAATTTGCAGCAGACAGGGCCGAGCCCATGGCGCTCTCGGGAGAGTGCGGCGCTGGGAGCGCAGCAGCACTCCCGCCGCAGGTTCGGATCCTATATAGGGAAGACTGGTGCGTTTACAGCGCTCACTGGCTGAGCGCGGTGCGGCCAGTCTCAAAAAGGCCAAAAAAAAAAAAAAAAGAATTTGCAGCAGACTATTAAGCCTTGGTTACCAATTTCTATTAAACGAATAGCTTTACTATTCCCCAAGATGCCCAGTGTCATACAGAGCCAAGTGACTAGTTTTGTTTGGGTTCTATTCCTAGCAGCATTGCCAACAATGGAAACAGCACGAAGGTGGAAAGTACTGAGATGTCCCATAAACAATGCAAAATTCACTCAATTCTAATGAATACTGAGCAATGAGCAGGACAGTTCCCAAGCTCCAGTCCATCCATACACTCCAACAACCCACTGCAGGGTGCCTGTATTCTTAAGATGTAAGAAAAGTACACAGTTCCTAGACTAAGAACATAAGAAAAACAGCTTTTTCCTTATTTCCTTATTTTAAGATAAGTTCGATATATATCACAGCGTGATAATAAGATATAGTGCACATACTATTTTTCTATAATAGTATGATTTTATTATGATAATAATATGAACAGTTGTTCATAACATGTGTTCTTCTAGTAAAATAGCAGAAGCTAATCATCCTCACCTTTAACATACACTTGATCTTCAAGATAAAGTGCATTCCTCCACTGGACTAACTACTGAGACCTTACTGTGTGCAGGGACCGCAGGAGACGTGGGGATGCGAGAAGTTAAGGCACAGCCTCTGATGCGGAGAATCTCAGTGTTTACACAGGAAAACAATTGAGTGAAGAACTACAATCCTGCACGGCAGGTGCACCAAGGAAATTTATAAGGGATGCTAGAGGAGTAAAGAGGAGAGATTAATACTGATTTGCAGGATTGGGGAAAACCTCAAAGAATGGAGAAGAGGAAACTGAGGCTCGGGGGGATAAGTAATTTGCCAGTGGTCGTATAACTGGCAGTGCCCGAATTTGAACCCAGGACTATCTGACTCAACTCTTAAATACCATATCATATTATTCTGTGACAAGGATATTGTGGTGATTAGATAACATGAAAACTACTAAACAGTTTATCTGGTATCTGGTAAGTTCTTGACACTATTATTAGAGTGATGAGAAGATTTTGTAAAAGCTTACTCTTCCAAATTGTATATAAAGAATTCACACAAGCAAATGATCAGTACCCAGATTCTTTGTAGTAAAGCAATATACCAGGAATCAGACCATAAATTATCACAAGCAAAACATCACCTCACCAGAAATTAGAAAAATTCAAATTAAAAAATTAGGTTTTATTACACATCTGTCATCACTAGCAAAAACAAATTAAAAAGATAAATCCTAAAGTTGGTAGGAGCTGTAAAAAAAAAAGTTATAATTACAGAGAGCATGTTGGCAACAGATTAAGGAAAAATACACATTCAAGCTGGTATATTTCCATTTTCAGGAACTTGCTTAAAGGAATTAAGACTTTCCTTCTGAAATAAATTATACAATGATTGCTCATAGCAGCACTATTTAAAATACAGTGAAAACCTGATAGCTGTGTTCAAATGGCCAAGAATGGGGAAATGGCTGAAAAGGACAACACATTAACAGGATGGAATATTCTGTAGTCATTAAATATTATGAGACTGATATTTCTATGTGGAAATGTAAATTTGTAAGTACACTCTAATTAGAAACAGAAACTGGCAAAGCACATACATGAATTTACAGTGAAATGGGTCATTCAAAATTTAGTGGTCCTGAGGTTACTTACTTATTTATATTTATGTTTGGGTCAATAATAAAAAAGACTATGCTTTGTATTGGAGGGAGATGCCAGCTTTCAATGCTGATGCTTTTTCCTCTGTTAGAGATTTTCTACTCGTGTGCAGTTTATAATGCACTCAGTCTATGTGAAGATGGAGGAATCTGGCCTCTTGCACAGAGCACTGCGTTTACTGCAGATATATCAGACCACTGTACAATCTCCTTGTGCCCCTTGAAGTTTTGAAAAACTGTGCTTAATTAATCTGGCTCAAGATTTCTGATGTTAGAGTGCTAGCAAACTCTTCTCAACTGTTTTTCCCTGTGTGGAAAACAGAATACCAAGTTTTATTATGATCTTTTCTGTTAATCATCAGGATTCTCAAAATATTTTTTTCAGTGTAAATATAAACATACCTCAAAACAGCAAAGGTAGTCTAGAAATTAAAACTATTTCAAGATAAACAATTTATATATATGAATATTGGAGGAACACAACCACTGAGACTGTAGCAAGGAGAGAATGAATTAACGAATGTATGGACCAGTCAAGTTCTAGTCAGGAGATGGTAACCGCAGAGTTAGATTTAATCTAAATAATTAACTAGTTTCAGGGAATTAATTACCAAGAGGGAACAGAAGAGAACTGTAAAGAATACCCTAAGGCTGAGAGAGAATATACAAGGAAGGAAAGCTTGGAAATGGGGGGAGCTGAGATTCAGACCTTGTTGGATGGGGTATGGAGCAGCCCCCTGATGGTGGAGAAGTTTGCTGGGTTACCCCAAGCCAGAATAGTCCACAGTCAGCTGGCTGAAGCTAGTAGGCAGGAGACTGTCCTCTGGGTGATGACAACATACTCTGGGAAGCTGTCTTGGGGGGTGGGGGAGCAGGCTAAGGGGAGAGTATGCTGTTGAACTTACTGGGAAGCTCGATGGGGCACTGGCTAGAGTCCCTGGAAAGCTACCCCCAGGGGCTGCTGCTGAATGCATGGAGAAGGTGCCTGGAACACCCTCAGAACTCTCTGGAAAGACGCCACGGGAGTTGCTGCTACTGTATTTGCCAGGGAACTGGCTGGAGCATCCATAGTCAGCAGGAATCTTCCTGCTGAGCCACTAGTAAGTCAGCTGGGATTCCCACAGATATCTTCCAGCTCTTGGCAATATAAACTCTCAGGGAGTTCAGGGATTCAGAGAGTTGTCCCCAAAACTGCAAGGATGCTGCATTCTTCTTGGGCAGAGGGTTTACTTTTGGTTCAGTTAATTCTTCTTGGAAATTCATCAAACAGATAGGACCACTTAATAATTGAATACCTCCTAAGGCATTCCATAGGCAGCTGCAAAGATTTATACTATCAAAAATTATGAACCTCTTTAGAACTGTGTTTCCACTTTCACCATATATCCCTGCAATTGTTCAAAATGTAGGAATACACTGAGTTGTAGGAGATCTGACAGTGTAAAGAAATTACCAGCTCTAGATATTTGTTGAATTCTCAAGTACAGTTCTCACTCAGAATACTGGGGCTTCTTAAAAAAAAAAAAAAAAAAAAAAAAAAAAAAAAAAA
>NW_007730157.1:153898-161120 GCF_000696425.1 Galeopterus variegatus
AAAAAAAAAAAAAAAAAAAAAAAAAAAAAAAAAAAACTCTTAGAAATGCCATTCTGGGCCTTGAAGCTTTGGGGACAATGTATCAAGTCTTATCAGTTAGAGAGAACAATCTACACACCACACATATTTAGGCCAGTTGGGGTTCTTGGAGATGCCCCTAAACTAAGGGTGCAACTCAGCACCCATCTTCTGTGACTACCATGAGTGGGTCACCAGGCAGCAGTAAACAAACCTGATGTCAACACTTCGTTTCTATTTCTCCCTGACTTTCTCTGAAGGGATGCCGGTGGTGACAGTTACAGGCAGAGGGAAATACAAAGGTCACAGTCCTGACGACTTCTATGACTCACACAATGATCCTACACTGTGGAGTTCTCGATTTTCCTGATGAATCATGCAAGAAGCCAAGCTGGCGGCCGCACGCTGGGTGCAGAAAACTGACACCTGCCATTGTCCCTTTTATGGCAGGTGCTCCATCTATGGCAAACAAGCCCATCCTTTCCACGTTTCACCCAATTTCTGACAGAAGAAGACTGAACCAATAGTAATGTTTGCTTACTAGTTACACAAAGCGCTCTCTGTTTGTAGGAGGGACGGGGAAGAGAAGGGGATGACTAAACATCTCAGGTATGTAAACCACGAAGAGCTGAATTTGGCGCAGGGGTCCCTGATGGATGATCATTCAGGTCTCATCTGGACTGAAAAGTTGTGACATCAGAAAGCAATGATCAATCTATACAGGTTTCCATTTACAGCATGTGGGAGGGTGTAGATGGAACTGATGACTGATAAAACACCACGTGTTTACACCATGGAGAAGGGTTGGTGCAAGTGAGGATGAACACTCCAGGCCTCGCTAGTACATGCTAATAAGGGAGCAAACTATCCAAGTTGGAGAGAAATACATTTTGTCACTGACGGTGGGCCTCTCTCTGACACACGGAGTACACGTTCCCAGCCCCAATCACCTGAATGAGGGAAGGACTAAAGCCACGCTGCGGTAGCACTAGCCTTGAGGTCAGCTAGATTTGCCATTAGCTGTGTCTTCGCCTCAGTGACATTAACATTTTATGAAACGCCATCCTATGCCAGGATGTGTGAATAACTCAGTGGTGAGGACATCAAGTACTGAGTGCCTATGTGCCAGGTGCCCTACAATGTTGCCTAGGCAACAGAAATGACCTTATTGTTTAAAAAAAACAAATAACTTTCCTCTGATTATAAGAGCACGGTCTCAATTTTTTTAAAATGAAAATGTACAGGACAAAGATAAAATATGCCACATATTAATTAATATGGTGGAGAAGTTTGCTGGGTTACCCCAAGCCAGAATAGTCCACAGTCAGCTGGCTGAAGCTAGTAGGCAGGAGACTGTCCTCTGGGTGATGACAACATACTCTGGGAAGCTGTCTTGGGGGGTGGGGGAGCAGGCTAAGGGGAGAGTATGCTGTTGAACTTACTGGGAAGCTCGATGGGGCACTGGCTAGAGTCCCTGGAAAGCTACCCCCAGGGGCTGCTGCTGAATGCATGGAGAAGGTGCCTGGAACACCCTCAGAACTCTCTGGAAAGACGCCACGGGAGTTGCTACTGCCACTATTATTAACATGTTATTCTTTTATACAGATACTTATATGTAGACACATATTGAGATTGTACTGCATTTACAACTTTGCTATTTTGCCTGTGTCTGTCCCCAGTTATAATGTGAATATTCAGAGTAAATATCGTCACAATGTGAATGTTCTGAGTAAATATTCCTCGGGAGACAAAAAAGAAAAAAAAAAAAAGGTGTGGCCTCAGATCACAGCACCCCTTCCAGAGCATCTGGCAAAAGTTCAACCAAGGAAAACCAAGGGAAAAACTGCTGACGACATTTCTTTTCAGATCTGCACTTGAGTTTAGTCACTGTCCTCACATACAGGCTTACACTTCCGTTTCATAATGTCTTTTTTTCTTTTTTGTTTTTTCATCACGCCCATCCAATTCCCCGTAGCACTCTTCCCCACACCGTCCCCATGCTAGACTATGTGAAATTCCCGTTCCTGCAGTGCGCCCTGTTCCTAGAATCTGCAGTGAAAGGAGAGCCAACCGCTTCCTCTGCCAGGCTGCTCTTCCTCCTAAACGCTCGCCTGCTGCAAAAGCTTCAGAGTCTCAGCATCCCCAGAGTCCCTGAGGAGTTCCCTTCCCCAAATGTCCCTTATGGCATTGGAATGAGCTGCCAGGTAGAATCTTTGAGAGGATTCCACTTTGAAGTATGATGCTCTAACATACACAAAATAAATAATCCAGAATAAACATGCCGGGACTGCAGGTGAACCTGGCTCACGTGGCATTTATTAATATGTAGGAGAAATTACTCCAGGGAGGTTGCAGGAAACTGAATCATCTACAAGGAAGGACTTTGCTTTGGGTTCACAAAGAACTAACAATAGCAAAGTAAAAGACTGCTTTATATCAAAGTTCTTTGCTGTTCTTAGCCTCCTCACCGGTTCCAGATGAGCCCTGATAACTGTACAAATTGCACTCCTACAAGAACAAGAGATCCTGTCTTTAGATTCTGTACAAGATTTCTCTGGAATGTCTAAAAATGAGCCACCTATATTCTAGAAAAGTAGAACCATGGGGCACCACGTGAAGCTTAAATGAGGTGGTCTGAGGACAAGAAAGTATTCGTATCAATGGCAAACACACTTGGAAAACTCATTGCACTTCAGTGGCAAGGGCTGGTACAAGAAGGTTTTAAACAATTGCTTGAAAGTAAGCTAACAGCAGGACCCACCGGGAGAAGCAAAAACCTTCCGAGGCTGAAGTTAGAGAGGACAGCTGAGAACTTCCACAACCCTGCTCTCCTAGTAACAATAAAACAAGGAAAGCGAACTAATCACTCATATGCACATATATGTACCTCATGATATTATCTACATCACCACAACCTGATATCAACAGATCATGACGTTATGACCTGGAATTGACTGATCAGCTGCTGGCTCAGCCCATGCTGTTCTGCAATGGCCCTGCATGTAAGTTCATCCTTAGAAAAGTGTGCATGAGGACTTACACCATCCTCTCCTCACTGACCCTTAAAAGGTCTGATTCGGCTGACCCAAGATTAAGGTGACTCGGGGCAGAGGGACAGAACTGCCGATGCCTCCTGCCACCCGCTCACTCCAACGCTCCTCCTCTCAGACACATGTTACTGCCACTTGGCTCCGTTTTCATTGCTAAGGGTTTATATAAATACAAATCCACCCAAGAAAGGAAAACTATTTCTCTTTTTCCTGCTCTGGATAAAGTTGCAGCAGACTTGGCTGAGGATTAGACAAGCTTTGCAGATCAAAGCGTGTTTGGGGCGGGGTGAGGGGGAGCAGAGCAGAGCCCAAACCCAACTCAGCCCTCTGCTCTCTCAAAATGCAAGTCAGGATCAGAAAAAGCCCACACTGCCGGAGCCAAGTGCTCTCAAAAGGTTCCTCTCTATTTTGATAGCCTGTCACCTACTTCTTACTGGAAAACGGTTCCAGGCTCAGAGAAGTTAATGCAGACAGCATAAAAGCATTCAGATGAAAACGTTCTCCCTACAATGTGAGTTTTCTTTCAACAGAAAATAAGAGGAACCTTTATGACCTGAAATTTGAGATACTAGCCTTATGGCCTTATCAAAATCTACCTGATTTGGAAGTACTAAGGGGAGTCATGTGACGTCCTTAAGAATGATCAGAAACCATATAAATGCTTCTTGTCTCCTAACAAGGAAAGACACAAGAATTTGTGCAAATCATTTTTTCTCTGAGAAGGGAAGGAGGAGGAGGAGTGAAAACTGGGGGTGGGTGGGCTGCTGGACCTGGGGACTTAGAAGGGGCCTGGGAGACAAGGGAAAACCCACAGACCTGGAGTTGGTCCGACAGAGCCTTAAGTCCAGAAGGAACCTTGAGATGGTTCAACTTCCTTATGCTACACATATGTGACATCTTCCATATGCATAAACAAACACTGCATGGGAAGTTTTTCCAGCCAGGATGCTCTCCAACACGAGATCTCCTTTATCTACTCCCCCTACTCAAGTGTCATTCCTAGAAGACCCAGGCTGGACTTAAAGCACTTTCAACACACAGCATCCTCATGACCCAAAAGGCATTCAATTCATGAACAACTGAAACCCAGCACTCACTCCTTGGCCTCGCCAACTGCTTAAAAGTTGTAATTGTGAACAAGAACCAAGTCTTTCTATTGCAATCACACCTCCACCTGCAAGCAGGTGCAGTGGGCGTCCAAACTGAAGCCTAAAGCAGACGGACAAAGAAAAGAGAGCACAGTCACGAAGGCACTTAGCTGGGAAGAACACATGGGATCGCCAGGCGGGACCAGCTTCATAACAGGAAAGGGTGGTGCCACGGAGAAGCCACTTCTCAGAGGTGGCTCAGTCTACGGAGAAGCCTCCACTTAACTCCTGGTGAGCCCCTAACTAGGTCACTTGCCTGCCATGGCCTCAGTTTACCTCCACCCCTGAGCTCTTCCCTGAGCTTCAGACCAAGGTACGATCGCCTGCTACTCACTGCCGCTCGGATATTGATACAGTCGAAAGCAAACCCTCGATTCCCACTGGTCCCCAACCCTCAACGTTACTTCTTTCCAGGCTTCCCTGGATCAGTAAATGTCTACTGAATTCTTCCAGCCACTGTGGATGAGAAACGTGGAGTCGTTTTTCACTCCTTCTCCTCTCATCCCCACAGTGAACACATCGGCATGTCCTGCTGCTCAGCTCGCTGGTCCACACCACCCCCAAAGCTGGACACTGCGGTGGCCTGCCAGCTGCTCCCCTGCCCCCACACTGAAGCCGGAGGGTTCACATGACCTAACATAGGTCACACCATGCTACCTGCTGCTCCAAAGTCTCCAGTGTTTTCTCCATCACGCAGAACAAAAGCCCAAGTCCTCACCTGGGTCCTCAATGCCCTATGAGATCTACTCCACCTGCTGCTCTGATGGCAACTCCTGCCCTCTCTCCCTTCATTCTGCTCCAGCCTCACAGGCCTGCCTGCAAAGCAGCCCCACCTCAAAACTACCTTCCCTGACACTGTGTATAAAGTAGCACCCCCACCCGTGGTCACCCTGTTATTCCATCACTGATACTAATGTCCACCTGACCTAAATGGGATGACTGTGTGTCTCCTCTGTGGGAATGCCAGCTCCACAAGCATGGGGTTTCTCTTGCTCATTGTTGAATCCCAAACATCCAGAACACAGAACGTGCCAGGCACACAACAGGCCCTAGATATATGCTGAATAACTGCATTAATCAGTGATGAATCTGTAAGTTAAGGGCATACACAAGGAGGTCTCCCAAGTTCCCTCAGGTGTGTGGGTCCAAACACAACACTGGTGTGGCACACAGGCCGTTGGGACCAAGGTCTATACCTCTTTTTCCAAAAGGCACACAAATGTGCAGCTAGGGGAGGTTTCCAAACTTCCCTGGGCAGCACCGCCTCCTCCACATGCCATGTCAGGGCCAAAAACCCAGAAGTGCTCCAGGAAGTCACCTTGCTTTTCTGTCTTATCTGATTCTGGCACCTTTTTCAAAGCCACAACAAATTCTAGATCCATTTGGGGAGATACTCATGCCAACCTTTTAAGATGTTTTCTAACTTTTGAGGATTACATGGCTCAGAGACTGTTTAGGGAAAGCCTATAAGTGTAGTGAAAAATATCCTCTTCCAAACTGCAGCTGAAGATAGGTTATTCTGAGAGGGAGAACACAGAGATATGACAAATTCTTTAATGCTTTGGGTTTGGGGTAGGAGACTGCAGCACATCGTTTTTTCCCCAGTCTCACATGGCTTCCTTGCTCCCATGTACTCATCAGCAACCTGCCGAGTCCTCCAGGGCAACTCTGCTCATTCCAGGAGGCAGGTCTGTCTCCTCTCCAGTCCTCTGTCTCTGTCCACCTCCTGCACCGCAGCCTGGATGCTCTCTTAGGGCAGCAGGCTGAGGCCATTGAGGGGCTCAGCTCATTCACTTCCCATAGCTCATGATCTCTATCCTTCATTGCCTGATGCTTACGGTCTTAAAAGTTATTTTTAATTAACTTTTTATTTAATATGTTAACATTAACAAAATTAACATTATTTAATATGTTTTGCTGGGGGTTTTTTTTGGTTCCGGTAGGAGAGAAATGCGATCCCTGTTACTCTATTTTGCCTGGAAGTAAAAGTGTAACTATAAGTATGTTTTCTTGTTTTGCTATAGATTTTGAAGTGCTTTTGATACTGCAAATGAAATAGTTTATTTTTAAATGGTAAGCCTGTCATCGAAGTTAAAAACTGAAGCTCTTCTGAAGACACTGAATGAAAAGACAAGTCACAGAATGGGAGAAAATTTTTGCAAAGCAATACTGTATCTGATGAAGGAGTAGTAATTACATGGAAACACACCTAATGACTGCTGCTGAAGGACAGACATGTAAGGGCTGACACTGAGGATAAATCAAGGCAAACATACCCCACCAGGCTCTAATTGACTGGAGACATGTAAGCGTGGCTTCTTTCTCCCCCTCTTCCCCTCCAATGGCAGCAATTACTCCCTGCCTGTTACAAGGCTAATAGTACTATAGCTTAAAAGTCAGACATAAGCTTTATTTCCTCCAACACTATCCCACCAAACGTCCAAGGAGAAGACATGCTAAGGAGAAGCAGCGATCAGGACACGCTGGCTCCATTCAGCATTGAAGCCCATAGTAATCTAGTGGCAGACCCACAAAATTAGCTCAAAAGAGCACATCTTCTCTCCACCTAGACTGGAAATTATACCACTTTTGATAAAATGAACAGGAAAATGAATAATAATTACCACAATAATCGCTATCATCTATTAGAAAATTTATCCTGGCTATTACGGATGATAAAAAGCACTTTAATTCTTGAGCTGAGAAATTACAGCAAATTACATCCATGCTCTTTAACTGAAGTCCATTTGTCTCACAGATGATTAGTTTAATAAATCCATTTGAAATAAAAAGTATAGATGGTCGCTAAACTATAAACACTTGACTTTCAAAAGTAACTGGCCCATTCTTCCTAGCAGTGCTCTCTCTGATGCTTTGAACAATCCCACCTGAGCAGGCCACTCCTGCCCTGTGTCCTGGGTCACAGCCCAGCCTCACTACTACCTCCAGTGCCAATGTCATTCCCCTGAACTCTATACCCCCACAGATGGGGGAGCTCTTGTGTCT
>NW_007730157.1:161358-169982 GCF_000696425.1 Galeopterus variegatus
CCTCCAAGATAGCACTTGTTCTTCTACAAAGGACATCTAGCACTTTCATACATTTCTGAAGGAAGTGTAAATTTGTTCCTCCTCTTTGGAGAGAAATTTGGCGATTCCACTTCAAGGTATTTATTCTACAAACATACCCACAAAAGTCAAAGGATTTAGTCTTGAATATTTACTGCAGAATTGTTTCTATAGTAAAAGACTGAAAACAACTCAAATGCTCATCCGTAGAAAGCTGGTTAAATGAAGCCAGCTTATACAATGAAATATCACACAGCCAATAAAAAAGAATCAGACATTTCTCTATATACCAATATGCCCAGTATATACACTTTTAACTTAAAAAATAAAAACAAAACAGTGTTCATATTATGTTATCATTTTTGAGTGGTGGACTCCCTTTCCCTATATATATACATGTGAATACATATATTTAAAAACACAGAACATCTCTTTCAGGGTACCCAAGAATCTGGCAAAAATAGCTGCCACCAGGAGGGGGAATAGACCGCTGTGAACAGGGACAGATGACTCTCTCTTCCCCAGACAGCCTTTTTGTACCTTCTGAATCTTGTACTATTTACACAGGCTACCTACTAAGCATAAAACTTAAAAGAATCCACCCCCTATAATTTTTTTTTCTTCCTAGGACAGTTTTCTTTTTTTTTTTTTTTTTAAAAAAAACTTTCTTTAAACTTATTTCTTTAATTATAAATGTTAACATGAGCTGGTTTTAATAAGTAAGTTAATATAAAGATATGTAAAGAAAAGGGTATATTACTTTTCCCTCTCCCCCTTTCCAAGCACCCAGTGTTGGACTGGGAGGTGTTCCTTCCTTACCTTTCTGCAGGAGCACACATGCACATCAGGGATTTTGCATTGATTTCTTTTCATACAAGCAGAATCATACCATAAGCATAACTGCAACGTTCTTTTCTTTCATGTGACTTATATATTCTGACCATCATGTTAGAGACATATTTGCTCCCAATTTCTTTACTCCCCTAACCCCAATGTCTGTCTCTTCCCTGCCGTGCCCCTCCACCCACACTCACAGACTCTTTCACATAAAGGGACTCATGCTTCACGTTAATCTTTTTTAATGGAATCCCCCATCTCCTACACAATCTCGTCTCACCCCCTTGGAGGTGAGTCTCCCTGGCCACACTCCTCCCACGTGGGGCCAGTTCCTGCTCTGAGGGCATCTCAGAGTTACAGAGAGATGAATGCCAGGGGTGCCCTGGGGCAAACTCCAACCAGGTGTGATGTCATTCGCATCATGGACTTAAATGATCTCAAAGCATCCACTGGATGCTTTTAACAAACCCAAATCACCTATTTCATTAAGAAATAACAGCACCAGTGACAGAGAAAAGCTCTCAAGCAAGTGAAGGCCTTTAGTGTCATTGTCCTTCTCACCCCTCCTCTTAAAGCCACCATAGCCAAGGGAGTGCATGAGTCAGCATGGGAAGTCATCTGGGTCTCAGTGACAGAGACTCACCCCGTCTGCCCCCGGGGTCTGCAGGCTCACCGGCCACTCCCTGCGTGTCCCTGGATGTGAGCGGGAGCAGCTGCCAGATGGAGACAGAATGAACTGCCTGCAGGGGGATTAGCGGCTTCTGTGCAAAGCCTGCAGATGCCTCTAAGGCTCCTGTGGCAGGAGGTCAAAGAATCTTAACAGGGAGGAGGGGAGTGGAAATGGAAGGTCACTTACTGCTAAGCCTATTTCCACCCTGCATTTCTTGGTTCTTAGATTTCATCACGGCAAATTTTGCAAAATGAAAGTAGTAAGCACTTAGGATCAGGAGGATAGTTTAGAAAGGGCCACCTCCCTCCTGAATACGCTTACAATTCTTATGTCTATACAAAGTCCTTACTGATGCCAGAGGTTATAAAAACACAAGTCAATCATCACTGATT
This sequence comes from Galeopterus variegatus, assembly GCF_000696425.1. Classification (NCBI taxonomy): domain Eukaryota; kingdom Metazoa; phylum Chordata; class Mammalia; order Dermoptera; family Cynocephalidae; genus Galeopterus; species Galeopterus variegatus. Next base: position 163,276 of record NW_007730157.1, read on the forward strand.
AATCAACATTTGATTTATGCCAGAGCTTCACATCTTCTTAAAAAGAGGGCAGGACCTTTTGAAAATCCCTCAAACCAGCCAGCAATGTTTAAACCTTCCTTTGGTGTTTCTGCGAGGACCTGACCTATATCAGAGAAATCTTCCTCCACCCCAAGCATATGAGGATGTTACTAGATACTCTGCAGGTTCTCGATGGAGGTTTGAATAAAATGCTATTGATCTCAAATCCAGCCCAACAGCCTAAGTACCTAAAGAGTCATTTTCAAAACATGTGCAAAAGACAGTTGGGTTTACTAGCCTTGGAGCATCTGACTTATTTGGGATTTACTGACTAATTTTGAATCATCCTGCTGTCAGGAGGTGGACAGTGGGGTCCTGGCTTCCAGGGCTGGCTCCCAGCTCCATCACTGCCAGGAGTAGGTTCCTGGGTTAATTGCTTCGACGGTTCTAGGCCTGAGTTTCCGCGTCTCAGTGGGTGACGTCACTCATGCCTCACAGATTGTGGTGAGGACTGAATGAGGTCACACATGCAAGTGTTTAGCATGAGGCCTCCATGACCCTGGGCCCAGAACTAGACCAGAACTGTCGCCTGGCCACGGGCAGCCAATTCCTACGTGTGGCAGCAACACACAGTCAGGTGAGAAAAGTTAGAGCTGGTGGATCAGATTGCTCCTGGGGGGATGTGAAATTGGGGTGAGACAGAATTAGTCTGTGGTGGGTGACTGAAGTAGAGGCTGGGGCAGTCAGTCATTCAGATCATGTGCAAACTGCAGAGGAAGCTGGTCTGAGGGGAGAAAGAAATGGAGCAAGTCCTCAGGGAGACAGAGATGACACTGAGACGTGACCATGCCGGAGGCAGAGGGACAGAAGACGGGAAGGGGAGTGTAATGAAGGGGGGCCAGGATAGGGAGACTGAGATGGGGAAAGGGGACCAAGAGACAGAGGACTGGGGACCAGGTCAGGGGGCCTGAGATGGGGACAGGATGACAGACAACTAGAATGGCAGACAGGACAGGAGGTACCAATAGACTGGGGGAGGGCAGTAGAGACAGACATGGAATCTGGGATCGGGACCCAGAGAGAGAAGACTAAGATGGGGGGACAAAGAGACACAGACCAGTCCCGATTTCCAATTAATGTAGGAATGCCTGTGCTTTGCTTCCTGTCCCTGGATTCTGGGGATCACTTTCCCCTTGCTGAAATCCTGCTTTCTCCCCTTAAAAGAACTCAAGAGCTCTGACTAGAACACAATAATTAATAAATGGCTTTCCTTATCTATTTCTTTCATGAACTGTAAAGTTATTATCTGCAAGTTATTATGTGGCTCTAGCAAATTATTATAAAAACATCTTTCGAAACCTTGGCCTTAAGATGGGAAGTACACTGCAGAGGCCTGGTGGGCATTCCTGCTAGAAGGGAAAGGGCACAGAGTGAGCGCTGGGCTCTGATCCTGGTGCCCCCCAGCTCCCTGCATGTTCCCCACAGGCTGCGAGTGCTCCAGGCCTCAGTCCTTACACCATGACAGAGGCTGAGCTGGGTTATCTCCAGGGTCTGTTCCAGCTTTACATACTGTGAAAATGTATTTTCTACTTAATTTTCTAGGCTTCTCAAGTGAAACTCCTCACAAACTTGGCATGAAGTAGAACAATCTCCTAAATAGGGCACACAAACATGTCCTTGCTGTCCCCAGCCACCCTCCCACCTCTTCCCTAATTCTCCCATCCTCCTCCTCTGACTCCACACTATACGAGGAGGAGCGTTATCTGAGAAATTTCAACAGACCCACGGCGGCTGCACTCAGTCTCGGATTTAGCACAGAGGACAGCCAGAGCCAAAAAAAGAAATTATATCGCCAGTAAAACCCTCTGCTCTGAGATGTGCTTGTCTCTGTGGGCTTCAAAGAACTCAGCCACGTCATGCATCATGTTTGAGTTCAGGGCTCACACACAAGGCCCGTTACTTTGTTTTCTATCACTGCAAATTTCCCTAAAGCAAACAATGACAAATTGGGCAAAAAGAGGTCAAAATTGAAAGGGAACCTAGCCAGAGAATGGCCATCTTTGGGGTAACTAGAACCAAGCAGAAAATTTCAGTTAGCCATTAACTTGAGAGCTGATAATCATCAATTTCTGAGGTTGGCAGAGGACTGACCGTATGGCTGAAACTACCCAGAGATGAAATCATGCCCAAAAGGATCCTTCTCAAAAGTTTATTTCTGTTTATTTCCCATTATACCCTCTTATGTTGATTTACTTTAGATGTTGCCCACCTAAAATTAAGGATTAAAACTAAGTTTTCTTGTTTTTCTTAACTCCCTAATCAACTGCAAACTGAGGAATTTCAAGAAAAAGACACAGCACCCTAGCTGATTATTAACTCACCTTCTTGCTTAAAGAAAAATTGCATCTACATTAGTTAGAGGTATGAGTCAGGTATTTCTATGTTCTGGTGATGCTTGACTGAGGTTATTGTCTTTGAGCTCTCTCTAGGAGATAAGGACCCCAACCTTGTAATAACATCAAGGGCTTGAAGCTGACCAGTCCAACAACTGCAGACTCCATGACGCCAAAGCACCCAGTCCATCATGGGACCCTGACATCTGACTCAGGCACTCTGCTAATCTTGTGACCAGCCTCCTCCTTTACCTGCAGGACAAAACCCTTACCTCATCTTCCTGCCTCTTCCCTTTTATAACCCCCAGAACAGGCTTTGAAGGAGGGATGACATTAACCTGGTCATCCCCCAGGTGCCAGTTATCTGAATAAACCTTCCAATCCTTGCACCAACTTTTGGACTTCCGAGTCACTTGTTTAGTGTGAGGGGGCAAGCTGAGCCTGGCTGCCAGTAATGAGATTTAGTTTCCCACATAAATAAAAGTGCTTTTCATTCCCCACTTAGCAAAACAGTACCCTCTAGGAGCTCATAACCACATGACTTTCAGCCAGACCTGAATATTGACATCTATACCACTCGCTGCTCTGACACCTGACCAGTGAGGACGCCTTCCACATTCTAGGCTCTATGCTTACTTCCACAAGAAGAAATGAGAAAACAGGCAGGCAAACCCCATAAATAAGGCCACCTCTCAGGGGCTCAGGGGGTAGCAGGATGCCCAAAGGCCAGCCTCCACTCACTTTCAATGATTTGACCATCTGTTAGAAAGACACCTGACCAGTGAGGACGCCTTCCACATTCTAGGCTCTATGCTTACTTCCACAAGAAGAAATGAGAAAACAGGCAGGCAAACCCCATAAATAAGGCCACCTCTCAGGGGGTAGCAGGATGCCCAAAGGCCAGCCTCCACTCACTTTCAATGATTTGACCATCTGTTAGAAAGGCAGGCCGAGCTCCCTCCCAGTGCACGGGGTGTCCCCTGGGGTCACCACCCACTCCGGCATGGGAAAACAGGCCCTCAGGAAAGATCAGTCTCCCTTAAACTAGAACACTACAAGCTATTTCAGAATCCTCCAGCAATGGTACTTTCTAGCACACATGCACATGCACGCACACACACACACAACCGTCTTCTGCTCCATCAGGTGTAGAACACAATTCTTGCCAATCTTTATTATAAGGTAACTCGTATAACACAGGATTCCACTCTCAAATCTCACCAGCTATAGAAATAGATTAACTCTAAAAGACAAAACTGTGTGTGGTCAAGACAGAGCAGTCAGAAGCCAGGCAAGGAATCAAGAGTGAGAGAGGGTATCCATTGATTCTGAGGTTCAAGGAAAGAAACTGGATTGGAGAGCAGGTGAGCCTGCTAGAGGCGAGGACCTGAGGAGCCTGGGAATGAGGTGCGCGCAGCGAGAGGTTTGTTCCTTCCTGCCAGATGTGCTTCTCCACGTCCAGCATACCCAGTTCCCAGGCTAGACTCCCCAGGGACTAGCCTTCACTGGGGAAGGGAACAGAAGAGGCAGTGGATAAGTCTAGCACAATCTCTTGCTGTCTAATATTTTGCAAAATACAAAACTATCCTCACAGAAGTTTAAAAGAATAGAAGACTGCATTCATTTGCTAGGGCTGTCATAAAGTACCACAGACTGGGTGGCTTAAAGAACAGAACTTATTTTCTCACAATTCTCGAGGCTGAAAGTCCAGATCAAGGTGTCTGCAGGGTGGGATTCTTCTGAGGTCCCACTCCCTCTGCCTTGTACATGGCCATTGTCTGGCTACTGCTAAGCTATGGCTCAGGCCTGGGATCCTCACAGCCCTAATTGTCTAGCTCTCAATCCTGTTAGTGATGCCAATTGTAAAGCTAGGCGACCACGCTAGTTGTTGCAGCTCTTTTACCTGCCAGTAATCCTGCACCGACTGGGCCAATGGTTGAGCTAGGGCTGGGTCTGGAGCTCCCAGACCCCTCAAGCCCATTCACAGACTGGTTCACAAACCCTTCACATGCCAGGCTGGGTCACCAGGCCCCTTCATGCAGGTCTATAAGCTAGGTAACCAGCCACACGGTCTTTGGAAAACTGCAGGTCTGGAAAAACACATGGCCATGCAGGGTGGGCGCCGGAGGCAGTAAAACACCAGCCAAAGTGGCACCGCAGTGCATGTGCACGTACTCCGCCCACACACACAATGTTTACCAAACGACCCTGAACTGGCTCTGAGGCAAGAGGAGCCTGACCAAATTGGTCCATTTTCCCAACAGCCACCTTCTCCCTCTGTGTTCACACGGTCTCCCCTCTGTGTACATCTGCATCCAAATTTCCACTTTTTGTGAGAACACCAGTCCTACTGAATTAGGGCCCAACCTATTGACCTCATTAACTTTAGTTGCCTCTTCAAAGACCCTATCTACAAATACAGTCACATTCTGAGGTACTAGAGATTAGGACTTCAACATGTGAATTTTGAGGGAACACAATGTAGCCCATAATAAACACTAAATAAGAACCTGTTCAAAATGCAAGGGTTTATTTCTTGCTAACGGAGCTGACTCTTAATCCTCTTTTTAATCTCCTGGAGACTATGTAATTAACTAGTGGAGGCTCAGAGCTGAAAGGAGCCAGGATATTGTCTAGCCAACCTGTAATTCTGCAGTTGAAGCTGAAACCCACAGGGGTTAAGTAGCATGGCTCCAAATGTTTGGACAGCTGTACCCAAGAGGCTCTGATAATAGATTGGTATCAACTTCCTATCAACATCCTTCCTTTAAAGTTAACACATATTCATTGTTTAAAAAAAAAATCTCAGCAGGAAAGAACACTATTAAGTGAAAAATGAATGTCCCTCTTCCTCCTGACTGCAAGTCTATTCCACAGAAGTAGCTACTGTTATACCTCTCTCAGGCATCTTCCAGAGATACTGCATGCAAACACGTGTGTGGGGGGGGGGGCACACACTGCTAGCTGCCTAACCAATATCTTTTTCTTCCACATTCACAGAATCCTAGATTGTGTGTCAGGGGAGAACACATGCCTAATTCAAATGTTTGCCTTCACAGATTCCCTTGATGGTCTGAGTAGCCATGGGATAGTTCTAGCCAACGAAATGTATGCAGAAGCTGGCTTGAGATTTCTGGAAACATTTTGGCTTTCATGATACGAGAGCCATCTCATCTTCTTACTTTCCTCCTTGCATCTTTTTACTGCCTGGAAATGCAGATTTGAGGCCTGGTAGAGTGCAGCCACCCAGCTGTCATGAGGAAAGAGGCCCACATAATTAGTACTGCAGAGTAGAAAGACAGCACCTCGGCTGGAGATGGCACAGATGAGACCTTGTACCGACCCTGCGCTGCTGACATGCGTGGACTTCTTGTTGGACTAGGTAAATACACCCCCTTCGGGTATTTTATTATTTATAGCTAATATCTTCCTTTCTGATATACCATATATTTTTATTTTTTTAACAGGTATCATAACAGAATACACATACTGATTTGCTTTTTCATTTAATATCTTGAACCTTTCCCAATCAGTACATACAGAACTGCACGATTTTTAACACTATGTGATATTTTGCTGTATGCCCACAGATGAGCACATAGGCAACTTCCATTTTTTGGTATTGTAAATACTGTTATAACAAATGTCTGAGTAAGTATTTTTGTGTACTTGCTGGAAAACATTTGCAAGGTCAGAAGTGGAATTACTGAGTCTAAGGAGAAGTACCTTTTAAATTCTGAAAGATATCATAGAAACGCCCTTCAGAAATACGCATCAACTATATGCATGTGCGTATTTCCTCATTCTCTCACCAGCAAGTGGGTATTATCAGCCTTCTTCCTGGTCAATCTCACAGGTGAAAAAAATGAAATCTCATCATTGCTTTCATTTGAATTTTTGAGTATGGTGAAGTTTAGTATGTTTTCATAATCTTCTGACAATGAATATCAGTTCAATTATCCCACTGTTTATCTTTTTCTTATTAATTTCCAAGACTTGTTTTCATATAAAAGGAATTAGCCCTCTGATATACATGCCACAAATGTTTTTCCCAATACATTACTTGTCATTTGATCTCACTTATGGAATTTTTGCCAAACAGAACCTACAAATTTTCACACAAAATTTTTCTTTCCGGAGAGTTAACCTTTCCTTTCATAGCTTCTGTGTTTTGTGACACATTTGTGGAGGAAGGGAAAGTCTTCTGCCTCCACTCCAAGATATATTTAAAATTTACTCATGTTTCCTCTAATAATCTTTTTTTTTTTTGTCTTTTTCCGTGTCCGGCAACGGATCGCAACCCTCAGTGTTGCC
>NW_007730157.1:170400-173675 GCF_000696425.1 Galeopterus variegatus
AACCGGTCTGTATGTGGGATCCGAACCCTCGGGCGGGAGCGCCGCCGCATTTCCCAAGCGGTGCACTTATCCAGTACGCCACCGGGCCAGCCCTCCTCTAATAATCTTTACGATATCATTATTTAAGTCTAAATCTCTGAACCAGTTGTAATGTATTTTTACCTAAGGAATGAAGAGGGACTCCAGTTTTATTTTTTTTTCCAACAGCTATTCAGCTGTCCTAAACATCATTTATTGATGAATTTATTTCTCCCACTGATTAGGAATGCCACCTTTTTCCTATCTTGAGGAACACTGTGAAGCAGTCTACATGTGATGGGATTCTGACTTACTTCTATCTTCATGGACATTTCTGTTAATGATGAAAATAAACAAAGGAGCTCATAAATCACTTGGTTGGCTTATAACCTAGAGAATGAATTAACAGGATGAAACCAGAGATTAAAAATATATCTCAAAAGGCTGGAGCAACAGGAAATGTATAACAAGATAATGTCTAATAGGATATAGAGCTTACGTTTAGATGCAGTGAAATCAAAAGCATTGGACATAGAATGGGAAATAATGAGGAAGCAAAGGACATGTGCCATCGTCTTTGGAATGTCAGGAGTTCTGAGTCGTGGTTGTCCAAAGCTGAGGTGCTCTCAGACTGCCTTAAAAGAAGTGGGTCTATAACTTACCTCAAACCATCTTAGGAGAAAGGATGCCCTCTTCTACACAGCTCAGACCAGTACATGGAGCTATTAATTCTGTTCTAGACACTACCAGTTAAGGGAAATTTTGACTAGACCATTTCCACAAGAAAGAAAGCAAAAGATAAAGGCACTTTAAACAAGAAGGAACCACCTAATCCGTGAAACTCTGGAGGGCCAAGGCCCCCACCTTCTCATCTGTGCATCTCCCATGCTGAACACAGTATGGAAATGACCGGCCCCCAATAAACAGGAGTTGAACAGACGTGACGGCTTTAGGGGACAGGATTTGTTTCCGAAGCCAAAAATAAAAGTCAAAATGATAAAGCTTCTCGAAGAAAATTAGGTGAAAGTCTTCTTGACATTGTGATAGGCAAAAAACAAAACAAGGCAAAACAAAACCTAACTAGAAAAAGAAAATTGAAAAATTGAAATTTTAAAGTCTCGCTCTTCGTTTTTTTTTGTCTTTTTTCGTGACCAGCAACAGATCGCAGCCCTCAGTGTCGCGCCCGTACTGGACCAGGACCGGCAACGGGATCGCAACCCTCGGTGTTGCGCCCCTACCTTGCTCAACCAGTGAGCGGCCGGTCTGTATGTGGGATCCGAACCCTCAGCGGGAGCGCCGCTGCGCTCCCAAGCGGCGCACCGTAGCAGTGCGCCACCGGTCCGACCCAAAAGTCTCGCTCTTCGAAAGACACCGTTAAGGAAATTAAAAGGCCAGCCACCAGTTGGAAGAATGGATCTATAGTACATGTATGTGGCAAAAGGACTTGTACCCAGAATACACAAAAAACTCTTACAACTCAATAAGACGACGACAAGCAACCCAATTTTTTAAAAAGGCAAAAGAAGATTTGAACAGATACTTCACACACACACACACACACACACACACACCACACACACACACACACAAACAGCACATGCAAAGATGCTCATCATTACTGATCAGGAAACTGCAAATGGAAACCTTACTAAGATACACAATGCACTCGTTAGGATAGCTAAAATTAAAAAGACTGACAATACTAAGTGTTGGTGAGCATGTGGAGCAACTAGAATTTTTCACACGTTGTTGGTAGGGTACAACCACTGGAAAAGTTCGGCAATTTCACATGCACCTGCCACATGACCCAACAATTCTAACCGTAAAGAAATAACAATGTATGCCTACACAAAGACTTATACATGAATGTTTACAGGGGCTTTATTCACATTGTCAAAACATGGAAACAACTCAAATGTCCCTCATCAAGTGAACAGATATACTACAGAATTTCCTAATACAAAATACTACCCAGCAATAAAAAAAAAAAAAAAAAAAAAGGAACAAACTGCTAACGCATGTAACAATGTGAATATGCTGAGTACAAGAAGCCAGACCTGTGGTTCCCCAGCTGTGAACTAAATTACCCTAGGCAACATTCAGAAAAAGTTCTCATGACTCTTGTGTTCAGTTTAAACTTTTCATATCCCCCTGCAATTATTGAGAACAGGGATCAGCAAGATACTGTCCACTGCCTGCTCTTGTAAATAAAGTTTTATTGGAACATAGCCATGGCTAGTTATTTACATATTACCTATGGCTGCTTTCCAAGATGGTAGGATGACAGAGTTGGGTAGTTGACTACGGCAGACAAGACTGAAAATACTTACTATTTAGCCCTTTACAGAAAAAGTGTGCTGAACCCTGATCTAAAGTGTATCTGTCCTAGAACAACATACTGAACCCTGAGCCACAGCATAGTTGACCTAAAACAACACATGGAACCATTCAAGACAGAGAGGAAAGAAGAGGAGAAAACGAAACACCTAAATGGAGTATTTCTTTTTAAACACAGCTAACCAATTACACAAATGCTGTGATACATGAAAGAAATTTATTGTTTTCAAATGCAAATTGCAGGCAACTCTGTTGCTTCTGACAAAATGTGCAGCTTAAGTAGCGTGAGGTTCTGGACTGCTTCCCATTCAAAAAACCTACTTCTGTGAACTGTAATTACTAATTGCTCTAAGCTTCTTAGAAAANCACTACCAGTTAAGGGAAATTTTGACTAGACCATTTCCACAAGAAAGAAAGCAAAAGATAAAGGCACTTTAAACAAGAAGGAACCACCTAACCCGTGAAACTCTGGGGGGCCAAGGCCCCCACCTTCTCATCTGTGCATCTCCCATGCTGAACACAGTATGGAAATGACCGGCCCCCAATAAACAGGAGTTGAACAGACGTGACGGCTTTAGGGGACAGGATTTGTTTCCGAAGCCAAAAATAAAAGTCAAAATGATAAAGCTTCTCGAAGAAAATTAGGTGAAAGTCTTCTTGACATTGTGATAGGCAAAAAACAAAACAAGGCAAAACAAAACCTAACTAGAAAAAGAAAATTGAAAACTTGAAATTTTAAAGTCTCGCTCTTCGGTTTTTTTTGTCTTTTTTCGTGACCGGCAACGGATCGCAACCCTCAGTGTCGCACCCGTACCGGACCGCGACCGGCAACGGGATCGCAACCCTTGGTGTTGCTCCCACACCTCGCTCAGCCAGTGAGCAGGAACCGGTCTGTATGTGGGATCTGAACCCTCAGCGGG
>NW_007730157.1:174661-196102 GCF_000696425.1 Galeopterus variegatus
AAAAAAAAAAAAAAAAAAAAAAAAAAGGAACAAACTGCTAACGCATGTAACAATGTGAATATGCTGAGTACAAGAAGCCAGACCTGTGGTTCCCCAGCTGTGAACTAAATTACCCTAGGCAACATTCAGAAAAAGTTCTCATGACTCTTGTGTTCAGTTTAAACTTTTCATATCCCCCTGCAATTATTGAGAACAGGGATCAGCAAGATACTGTCCATTGCCTGCTCTTGTAAATAAAGTTTTATTGGAACATAGCCATGGCTAGTTATTTACATATTACCTATGGCTGCTTTCCAAGATGGTAGGATGACAGAGTTGGGTAGTTGACTACGGCAGACAAGACTGAAAATACTTACTATTTAGCCCTTTACAGAAAAAGTGTGCTGAACCCTGATCTAAAGTGTATCTGTCCTAGAACAACATACTGAACCCTGAGCCACAGCGTAGTTGACCTCAAACAACACATGGAACCATTCAAGACAGAGAGGAAAGAAGAGGAGAAAACGAAACACCTAAATGGAGTATTTCTTTTTTTCTTTTTTTTGGCTTTTTCCGTGTCTGGCAACGGATCGCAACCCTCAGTGTCGCCCCCGTACCGGACCGGGACCGGTAACGGGATCGTAACCCTCAGTGTTGCTCCCGCGCCTCGCTCAGCCAGTGAGCAGGAACCGGTCTGTATGTGGGATCCGAACCCTCGGGCGGGAGCGCCGCCGCGCTTCCCAAGCGGCACACTATCCAGTGAGCCACCGGGCCGGCCCTGGAGTATTTCTTTTTAAACACAGCTAACCAATTACACAAATGCTGTGATACATGAAAGAAATTTACTGTTTTCAAATGCAAATTTCAGGCAACTCTGTTGCTTCTGACAAAATGTGCTGCTTAAGTAGCGTCAGGTTCTGGACTGCTTTAGTTTAAACTTTTCATATCCCCCTGCAATTATTGAGAACAGGGATCAGCAAGATACTGTCCACTGCCTGCTCTTGTAAATAAAGTTTTATTGGAACATAGCCATGGCTAGTTATTTACATATTACCTATGGCTGCTTTCCAAGATGGTAGGATGACAGAGTTGGGTAGTTGACTACGGCAGACAAGACTGAAAATACTTACTATTTAGCCCTTTACAGAAAAAGTGTGCTGAACCCTGATCTAAAGTGTATCTGTCCTAGAACAACATACTGAACCCTGAGCCACAGCATAGTTGACCTAAAACAACACATGGAACCATTCAAGACAGAGAGGAAAGAAGAGGAGAAAACGAAACACCTAAATGGAGTATTTCTTTTTAAACACAGCTAACCAATTACACAAATGCTGTGATACATGAAAGAAATTTATTGTTTTCAAATGCAAATTGCAGGCAACTCTGTTGCTTCTGACAAAATGTGCAGCTTAAGTAGCGTGAGGTTCTGGACTGCTTCCCATTCAAAAAACCTACTTCTGTGAACTGTAATTACTAATTGCTCTAAGCTTCTTAGAAAAGGTATCCAGCCTTCCTTTTAAACACTTCCTGGGTGTCTCAAACCCATCTATTCATGAACTTAAGGTCTCTGTGTGCAGTAATTCAGAAGAGAAATGAAATGTAGTTGGCTTTCTTCTGTCCTCCTTAACCTCACGTGATCTGAAACCTCATTCCCTTCTCCATCTGAATTTCATCACTTTTCTGTAACTTAACCAACCTTTCATCTTTCCTCTTTTTTCTTTTCCGCAGTAATACTCATCTTGCTGTTTATTTAAAAGGGCTCTTTGCATGCATGTAAGTCTCATTCTGTCTAATGTTCATATCACCACAGTTCTTAAACGATGATACAAATTTTCTCTTAAGTTGGACAAGCTCTTTACAAATTCTTGGAACAAAAGAACAAAAAAGTTGTTCTGCTACTTTGAAGTCAAAAGATTTTAAAAAGCAATGCAGCAAAGGACTTCAGTAGACGTTTCTCCAAAGAAGAATGGCCAATAAGCACATGTAAAGATGTTCATCACTACTTATCATTAGGAAAATGCAAATCACAACCTCAGTGTTCTGCTACTTTGAAGTCAAAAGATTTTAAAAAGCAATGCAGCAAAGGACTTCAGTAGACATTTCTCCAAAGAAGAATGGCCAATAAGCACATGTAAAGATGTTCATCACTACTTATCATTAGGGAAATGCAAATCAGAACCTCAATGAGACACCCACTCACATCCATTAAGATGACTACTATCAAAAAAACAAAATAAGCATTGTTAAGGATGTGTAGAAATCGGAATGCTTGTGCACTGTTGGTGGGAATGTAAAATGGTACAGTGCTATGAAAAACAGTATGGTGGTTCCTCAAAAAATTGAAAATAGAATTATGATGGGATCCAGAAACTCTACTTCTTGGTATATACCCAAAAGAATTGAAAGCAGGGTCTCAAAGGATATATGTACACCCATATTCATAGCAGCACTATTCACACTACCTAAAACATGGAAGCAACCCAAGGGCCCAATGATGGATGAATGGATAAGCAAAATGCGGTACATACACACAGTGGAATATTATTCAGCCTTAAAAAGGAAGGTAATTCTGACATATGCTACAACATGGATGAATCTTGAGGATGTTATGCTAAATGTAATAAACCAGTCACAAAAAAAGACAAATACTGTATGATTCCACTTGTACGTGGTACCTATAGTCATCAAACTATGATCACAGAGACAGATGGTAGAATGGTGGTTGTCAAGGGCTGGAGGAAGAATGGGGAGTTACTGTTCAACAGGTACAGAGTTTCAGTTTTGGAAGATGAAAAAAGTTCTAGAGATGAATGGTGGTGATGGTTGCACAACAATATAACTATACTCAATACCACTGAATTGTACACTTAGAATGGGTAAGATGGTAAATACAGTCATGTGCCACATAACATTTTGGTCAATGACAGACCACATACACACTGGTCTCATGAGATTATCACACCGTATTTTTACTGTATGTCACCTGTGTTTAGACACATAAATACTTACCGCTGTGTTACAACTGCCTGAAGTGTTCAGTCCAGTAACATGCTGTACCCATTTGTAGCCTAGGACAATAGGCTAAATATCACATAGCCTAGGTGTGTAGTAGGCTATACCATCTAGGTTTGTGTAAATATACTCTGTGATGTTCACATAAAAGAATTGCCTAACAATGCATTTTTCAGAATGTATCCCCATCATTAAGTGACACGTGACTGTGCCAATATTATGGGTATTTTACCCCAATAAAAAAAATGAAAAAAGAAATCAATGCAGAAAAGGACATGCATCAAGAATAAAGAATTCTTACAACTCAATAATAAGAACACAAATAACCCAACACAAAATATGCAAAAAGTTTAAACAGACACTTCACAGATGACATACGAATAGCCAACAAATACATGAAAAGATGCCCAACATTATTGGTCATTAAGAAAATGCAAAGTAAAACCACGTATTGACTTGAATGATTAAAAAGAAAAAGATAACACCAAGTGTTGACCACAATGTAACTGAACTCCCTCCTACACTGCTAGTGGTTATATAAAATGGTGCAACCACTCTGGAAAACAGATTTGCTGTTTCCTATAAAGTTAAACATACATTCACTATATATGACCCAGCAATTACAATCCTAGATGTTTACCCAAGAGATATGATAACTTTTATCCAACAGAGACTTGTACATGAATGGTAACCACAACTTTATTTATACTAACCCCAAAGTGCACACAACTTAAATGGCTATCAACAGGTGCATGGATAAACAAATTGTGGTATATTCAGTGATGAAAGAGACAAACTACTGATACATGCAATAACCCATGGATGAATCTCAAAAACATTACGCTAGGTGAAAAGGCCAGGCAAAAGACTATCCTTTATGATTCCATGTCTGCAAAGCTCTAGAAAAGGCAAATCTACAAAAAGCATCAGTGGTTGCCTGAGACTGGAAAGGAGCAGAAGGGAATTTTCAAGAGTAATGTAATGATCTACAAGCTTGATTGTGGTGGTGGTTATACATGTATATAAATTTGTCACAACTCATCAAAGTGTATTTTAAATGGTACATCTTATTTTATGTAAATTATACACTTATACATCAATACAAAATTTAAATTATCCTGCTAGATTTTCAAATCAAAGGATTTAAAAGGCAAAGCAGGAGCCTGCCCTTCTTCCCCCTATCCCCAATCCTTCTAATAAACCTCACACAAATTTCCATATAATATCTTCAACTTTTCTTTTCGCTTTCTGAGTACCAGTCATTTTCCTATCTTAGAGGCCTTTTTCTTTCTTTGATCTAATACAACACAAACTAAGCAAAGAGATATATAAGTTAACAATACACCCAGGATTTGTTTGATGCTTAACTCTAAGCATGTAAGACAGACTTTAATCCAATTACAAGCTGCTACTTAAAAAGACAAATGCTATTAAGAAATGAGAATAATATTGACAAAATAGAGCACTAAAACTTATGAAATCAATAAATCCATTTCCTGCAGGAACTGTCTATTCTGGATACTAATCAGTATTACAATTTCTCCTTTCAAGAAAATTAAACCTGGGGAAAACAGAATAAACGAAATAAGAATTGTGAAGGGCTGAAACCAATGTGGATATATCTGAATGTCATTTAGCACTATACTGAACAGAAAATAAAAGGAGCTATCAAAAAAAAAAAAAAAGAAGAAGAAATAAAGATTGTAAGTTTAAAAGGCTTTATGCAAAAATTAACTGAGAAAGAGAAAAATAAAGTTGTTTCTACTCAAGTCTCACCCAACATAAGTAATTTAAAGACAGCATTACTCACTCTAATTGTGAAGAAAATGGGATATCTATATAAAAGCTCTATCAAACTGCAAAATGCTATACATTTAAAAGCTATCACTGTCAAAGAGCCAGACTGTCCCTTCAACATGGTATCACAGAAAGAACACTGGGCTAGAAATCAGGTATCCTAGTTCTGGTTCCAACCCTACAGATTATGAACTGAGTGACTTTGGCCCTAAACCTGTTTTCTTAATGCCTACCAACCCACACCCTCCTCATCTCACAAGCCTCTTGCAGATCTGACGACTGCATATGAACAAACTACTAAAATCACCAAGCTCTCTCAAAGGCAATAATATTTATTCCTATCAGGTTGGGCCAAACAACTTAATACATTATTGGTTACATATATCAATGGAAAATAATCATGATAACCTTGTAATATAAGCCCAAGGAGTAACAATCACCTGGTTGAATGCAACTGCTCCTGAGAAATAAAGTACACCTCTTTCCACTCAGTATCCCAGTAAAAGATCCAGGACCTGCAATGTCCGAACCTGACCTATCCTAGACGAGTATTTCCCAGAATTTTGCTATCAACTCAAAACAAGCATAATAACGATAGTAAAAAGAAAAAAGATTTGATACAGCCCCACTAGGGTCTGGATGCATTCTCTTAGTTCTAGCAGATGAATCAAAGGATATATGAAGGTACTTTAAAAAGTTCTTTTTGAGTTTTTGGGCCGGCCCGGTGGTGCACTGCTACAGTGCGCTGCTTGGGAAGCACGGCGGCGCTCCCGCCCGAGGGTTCGGATCCCACATACAGACCGGTTCCCGCTCGCTGGCTGAGCGAGGCGCGGGAGCAGCGCCGAGGGTTGCGATCCCGTTGCCGGTCCCCGGTCCGGTGCGGGGGCGACACTGAGGGTTGCGATCCGTTGCCGGACACGGAAAAAGACAAAAAAAGACAAAAAAAGACAAAAAAAAAAAAAGTTCACAGGAAGATTCATATTGCCTTTTAACTCTATTTTTCCACAAACTTTTTAAAGTATCCTTATATATATATATACATATTTGTACAGTGTAACTCAATGTTTTTAAAGGATAGCTACCCATTGAAACATACAAGTATATCCAAACCCCAACTGTACCAATTCCATTACCAGGGAGATTCCAGGGTTGCAACAAGATGGTTCTTTACCATCTGTACCATGCTGTTCAAGAACCAGGCAGCCCTGATACTGCAGGTCACTCATGGACCCAGTAGTGACATCATGTCCAAACATTACACACTATACACAAGAACAAAGTGTCCTTCAATTGTTGTAAAGGCACAATTTCTCCAAATGGACAATCATTTCTTAAACATTCCTTTAGGAAAAATTCCATTAGCTGGGTGCTACTGGGACTTAAGACTCCCTCCCCCCAAATCCTACCTCGCCACACTTCTACTGTAATTCTGTTTTCCTGGAAGTCTAATTTAGTGATATCCCTTGCTTTGCCTGGTGTATTCCTAAAAAGATGGTGTGAACGGTAACACTTTTAAAAGCCCTCAAGGAACTTGCTGTTCCTAAATATCTTACTACAAATCCTTTTGTAAAATGATCCACTTCTTATACAAAAGTATATAAACTTGTTTTAAGCAAGGCAATTAAAAATTGTGATATTATCTGTAAATTGTATGTAATATTTTAAGAAGCTCAACTGTACATAATATTTTACATCTTCATTTAACCTTAACTAACTAAAAAAATTATCTAATGAAGGACAATTACAAAGCAAAGTGCCCTAATAAAAGTCATCACGCTAAATATACAACATCTCCTAAAGCACACGTGATAAAAATAATGATGGTGAACTGTACTTTGATTCTTTTAATTGTTTTGTGGGAATGAACCTTCCACGTGCAAAACACCAACTTCCCTGAAGCAAGCACACCTCATGCAGGAGGCCGTGTGAGCTCGCTATTCTGGCAGACAGTCAAGTCAAGGACCCCTGTTTTAGAAATGATAATGTTAAGGCCCAAAGGGTTTAAGGTAGCTCACCCAGACTGCAGGGAGACTGGCCAGGAGTAAGCAGCCTCCTGACCCCCTCTTCTTCACGGTTCCACGAACCCTCCCTGGCCCCAATGACACCACATCCCCCAGTATTATCTTTGTGTTGAACAGGACAAAAGATTTGCTCTTATTGCTCTCATCCCAGAATGAACCGCCCCTTATGTTGCTATGTAATTTTGGGAAATATGCCATACTATTTTGGCAACTCTGTGTGAGATTTTCTGCATTTAAAGAAAGAGTGATGTGTGTTCTATATCAGTCCTAGAAGTAAAAATTCCTCCTCAGTCTCAGCAAGGCATGCAGTTAAAAATAATCAGGGCCAGATTCTCTATAGTGAAAGAACGAAATGAGGAACAAAGCGATGCAGGAGGCTGAGTGCAAACAGGCTTTCACCTTTCTAATAAACTAATCTAAGTCGCCGAACCACCTGCCATAGGCTTTAAAGGGAAGCCCTCCAAAGAGGCATAATCACGTCTCCAAACTTTTTGAGGCTGTAATCTCAGATGTCTAATTTCAGATACTAACACTCTCTCAGTATACCGTAAATCACAACACCCAAGTGACCAGGAAGGCAGGTGTAAATCCTCCTAGAAGCCCCTCCCTTACAGCTTTGCTAACTAGTGTGATCTGGACCAGGAGCACTGGCATCACCTTGGAGCTGGTTAGGAAATGCAGAACCTTGGCCCCTGCCCCAGTCTCCTGAATCAGGACCATCCCTTTGAACGAGCTGCCCAGGTGACTGGTGACCACATTAAAGTGTGAGAGCACTGCCTTAATCCTGGTAAACATCTGCACCATCTCAGTGAAATCCCAGGATTCTGCCTCATATTCCTTTAGGACATATGGATGCTCATGGCATTCCATATTCTCTCTCCATTTCCTCACTCACATTTTGGAAATTTTGATTTACAAATTAGTGTGGTCTTTATCAATGGGAGAATAAGGAAGTAGGTGTCTGGTTTGCATGTAAGAATGAGAGACAGAAAGTGGGGGGGTGGGATAGGGGCTGTTTGAGACAGAGGGAGAAAAAAAAAAAGTGAAAGGTGGAATAGTCCAGGGCAAGGCAGGAAAGAGGGAGAGGAGCACGGGCAGAGGCTGGTCATTTCTCCTAAAACTTCACACTGTGCCTAATCTCCATAAACACTAGGCCAAAAATCAAAGACTGGCACTTCTTTTAAATTTAACTTGTACACTAAGGTCTGTGTTAATGAACCAAAACTGGAAAGGGGGAAATTGAAGAATTACCTGTTTTATTATTATCCAAAGCAGAATTACCTACCTCAATGGGACAAATTATAAACAGCAGAAACCTATTTTATAAGTGATTGTGTAATCAACTTAATATAATGTAAAATCTGCTCTTTTCTGGAACTCTAATTGCCTGGATGTCATGCTGAAAGACATGGAGACACAGATTCTAAGCATTTGGAAGAGTGATGAAAAAGAATCCTGAAGTCAGGAAGCCCAGACTGCAGTGTCAGCCCTCCCATGAACTTGCAGGGAGCCACGGGCAGGTTTCTCAGTCCCAGCTTTGTCATCCAAAGAAATAGGAGAAATCAACCAGGATAGTTGCTGAAGGTCTTCCAAATCAGCCCCCCCCCCCAATTATATGACTCTAAGTCAATTAATCATTGTCCCAACAGTACAATTCCTCTTGAAAAATGGGAAAAAGGATCAATAGACGTTCCCACTAGATGCAGGCTTCAAATGTGTCATTTGCTCATTTAGGAAATAGTACAGCCTTCTTCAAAATATGATTCTTTTTTTTTTTCCTTTTTGTCTTTTTTACTGACCGGTAACGGGATCGCAACCCTCGGTGTTGCGCCCGCACCACGCTCAGCCAGTGAGCGGGAACCAGTCTCCACATGGGATCCGAACCCTCGGCGGGAGCGCAGCCGCGCTCCCAAGCGGCGCACTTTCCAGTGCACCACCGGGCCGGCCCTTCAAAATATGATTCTATTCACACTTTACTGATTTTCTTTACAAAAATATTTTTTAAAAAATATGCAAGGCTCATACCTCATGACTATCATTGTTTAAAATTAGCATGACTCTTGTACTAGCTGCTTATCTGAAAAGATATAAAACTATAAAATGACCGTGGCATCATTCTGCAGAGGGAGAGACAGCTCCTGTGCACCTCCTCTGTCAGAAGCTGGGAGGCTGGTGCAGGGTCAGATCTCTGCTCCAGATGTCTCCTTTTCCGAAAATCTCCCATGCACCACCCATCAACATTCTGCACTGTAACCCTCCCTTATATTTCTTCAAAGCTTAAATTATATATATTTGCATATTGGATTACTGATCATCCCTCTTCCCAACTAGATTTTCACCCTTGTTGACTGTCACTGCAGCATCCTAGCCCCCCAATACCTGCACACAGGGTTGCTCCATAGCACAGGCCTGGCCAAACCAACAAATGTAAGTTCTAATACTGGGCACATAGCTTGTTGCTCCATTTTTAAAAGCAGATCCAAATACTATCGGCATAACAAAGCAACCCTTGCGTGAAGATATGAACAAGAGCAACAAAAGATGAAGAAAGAAAAAGAGAACTCATTTTAGTTTGGAGTAAGAGGAAGACTACAAGGACATATCAAATGGACTAAGCTATAACCACCCTCAGTATTTTGAATGCAAATATGTTCTTTTCCCCTTAAAACTAAGGAAGGATAGAGTTAAACTGATCTGCTTTCATTAATCTGCAAAAAAAATAAAATCAAGTGGATCTTTTTTTTTAACGTTCTGCTTCAACTGACAAGCTTTCTCAGATTTAATCAGCTAAACAAATAATGGAGTTTCCTAGGTTAGTTTGTATAAAAGTCAGAAACAGTCCCATAAAAAATTAAAAACTTTTTTAAAAAGCTACTTTCACAGGGAATACCAATATTGGCAAGATTACAACTGACCTATTTATGAAGCATCAGAAAATCCACATTCCCTTTTAGTGATATTTGTCCAAACCCGACTGCACATGCACTTAGAGCCAGACCCAAGAACAGAAGATCATATGCGGTGTCTGTGAGATTGCCTGGAAACAGGTTCTCAACTAGACACCTACAGCTGAATGAAACTGCCTTTTACAAGACCCTCCTGCTGGGGCTCGTATCATGCTTCAGGGTGTACTTTATCCTCACTGGCCTTTTCTCATCTTCATGCTGAATCTTTCTTTCTTTGGCTTACTGTTTCCAAATCTTAAGCTTAGTGTTGCCCTGAGATTTATTAACAAAAGCACACTTATTCCTATGGAAAAGTGTTGGGAAGACCAAATGAGACAATAACAGCTTTACAAAACTGCAATAAAAAACTTAACAGGGGGCCGGCCCGGTGGCGCACTGCTACAGTGCGCCGCTTGGGAGCGTGGCGGCGCTCCCGCCAAGGGTTCGGATCCCACATACAGACCGGTTCCCGCTCACTGGCTGAGCGAGGAGTGGGCGCAACACCGAGGGTTGCGATCCCGTTGCCGGTCCCGGTCCAGTACGGGCACGACACTGAGGGTTGCGATCCGTTGCCGGACACGAAAAAAGACAAAAAAAAAAAAAAACTTAACAGGTCCCACATTCGCCTTTTTATTTTCCCCTCAGTATCTGCTCCTTCCCCTATCTTTTCCAGCTCAATGACAGCAACTCCATCTTTCCAGTTGCTCAGGCCAAAAACCTTTATGTCTTTCTCTACTTCTTTCCTCTCATAACCTGGAACCAATCCATCAACAAACCCATTAGCTCTGTCTTCCAAACAGATCTAGAACACGACCACTTCTCGCCAGCTGCATGGCCACTTGCAGCCCAACGCCCTCCGGTGGCTTTCAAAAATAGTTCATTTTAAATGTTCTCAGCTCAAAAACCTCACTGGCTTCCCAACCCTCACAGTGCTGGCACCTCTTCTGATCTCATCTATCATTCTCCCGCTACTTGCAGTTTTCCTGCTGTGCCACCCACTAAGAACAAGACCATCTCAGGGCCCTCACGCTTGCTGTGCACCTGGCCTCAAATGTTCTTCCCCCAGAAAACAATATTGCCCATTTCCTTACTGCATTCATGGCTCTGCTCAATTATCACTTGCCAGAGAGATTGTCCTTGGATGTTTTCTGTCTCTCGGCACTAGCATGTAAAATCCATGAAAGCAATGACTGTGTTTAGTGCCTGCAATGCCCTTTGACACACTGCAGACTCTCAAATGTTTGCTGAATGTATGAATGAACTTATTATGTATGTACTATGCAGCAGACATAATAATATTTGTTGAATGAATAGATAAACAAATGAATGAATTTTAACATACTTCTAACCACACTCAGCAAAAGAACAACTGTCAGCTTTTGCAGGGCAATCATTTATCAAACGAGGCTAATGCCAATGATTTAAAAAAAAAATGTAGCAAGAAGAATGAAAACAGGTACTTGCGCATACTGATAGTAGGAATATAAAATAACATACTCTTCATAAAAGGCAGCTGGGCAATATTTGTTAAGAACCTTAAAAACATTAAGAGACAGTCTCTCTGCAGGTTGCTCACATTTCTGCATTTCTTGCAAGAAAAGGTTCTAACAGCTTTTATCCCAGATTACCTTTTCAAGAATATTTGTATAGTGAACAGCTTGGAAGATAGAGATAACGTCTCTCTCTAGAGCAGAGGGCAGGTTTGTTTAATGTCCCATGTAATAATGGTAGTGTCTCCCATCAGGGCAATGGCGAGGGAGGCTTACCGCACATTATAAAAAGGTTTGGGTGTCCTAAACTCAGAGTTCCTCAACTGTAAAACAAATCAAGTGTGGGCACAGCATGTACCTGGGCCACTCCACGTCACCCCTGTGGAACACAGAAGGCAAAGGGAACCAATTTACACATTAAGTTCATGCCATGCTGTAAGTAATAAAGTTCTTTGTCTCTGACCTGGGAGTCTCCTATCTCCTGCCAGCACCCATGAAACTGTGGTAGGCTCACTTGGTAGCCTGAAAGTGAGGTAAAATCTCTGACTATTCACAGTTCTTGACATATGCATTACCACCTCATAACATATGTAGAAACCAATTTGCAGTGAACTCTGCATGTACTAGACATTCAGAAAATGTGTCTTCAGTAACTAAAATTCAACCTTATCATAAATGGTGAAAGGAATATTTCCCTATTCTAATCATTTCAAAGAGTAGGTGTCTAAAGTCAATTCACTGATCAGTGGTACACTCTGCCCAGATCCTGCAATTCCCATTCTAACAACTTGTCCTAAGAAAACAGTCCTGGGTGCACACAAAGACTTCAATGTGATAGTTTTCAATTTTCAATGCCACAATTATACTGGCAAATTAGATGGGAAAGAACATAAATAGCTAATGATTCAGGACTGGTTAAATTAAGACAGAGCCTTGCAGCAAAACAAAGGTGATGATTACAAATAATGTTTTAGAAGAATAGTTAATGGTTTAGCTTAAAACTTTTCTTTATATGTAGCATAAAAGAGCTAGAAATAAGATGTACAGGAAGATCCTGATCTTGTTTTATATATATGTGTGTGTGCATTTATGGAAAAGATTTAAGAACAGAGTACAACAAGATGATAACTGTGGTTATCTCTGGATGGTGAGATTACAAGTGATATTTATTTTCTTCTTTTCACTTCCATGCACTGACAACAAACATTTTGTTTTTGCAATTATTAAAATAATAAGTGCTATTAAAAAATAGGGCTCTCCTGGCCCATAAATGGGAGCTCAAGGTAGTAGAGCAGGACAACCACAGGAGCTCAGAGGCAGCCCACCGCCCTAATCACTGCTGCAGTAATGCCCACCATCACAAAATCAGAAGCATCAAAGACCAGGAGTCTCTGCAAGGGACAGCCACAGGGGGTTTGGTTTTTGTTTCCAATAAACTAGTTAGAAATATCTTGAGAGATTCAGATTCTTGCAAGTAGATAGGATTTACTTAAATATGTAGAAAGAAAATATGAGCTAGAATAGGAATTCATTATTGATGAGACTGCTGGTAGTTATATACCAAGAAATAAAAATAACCTATGCTTAGAATTGTCATGTATTAACTACCTGATGAAGGCACCTCATTACATATGTATAAACCAATTCTGCAGTAAATTCCCTGCACATTCCAGACCTTCAGAAAATGTGTACGGGCTAAAATTCCACCTTATAATGGTGAAAGGAAGATTTCCATTCCCCACCACTTCAAATAGCAGGTGACTAAAGTCAAATCATTCATTGACCGCATACTCTGTTTAGTATAACCGATACTTGCTATAGTCTCTATGACTGAATGACCTCAATGTATCTCCACATTTATGCTTAAAAAATGCAGACACTGGGCGAGGGAGTAAATCTGGTATGGCACAAACAGGTAAAAAAGCAGTATACCAAGCGTTCCTCCCTATTCTCAGATACTTTTCCCTATCCTAAGATAAAAGAAAAGACTAAGCACATCCTGGACACCAGTATAAGTGGACTGCTGGGAAAGTCACCTGGGGTGACTGTTTTCCATATTGATGGCCCAGGGTTGCACTGAGTAATCCCTTTGCTTCTCTGTCTCTTCTAGCTGGACTCAGAGGGTGTCCCATCTGACACCACAGGGTCTGAAACTGCCACTTGTGTCCTGCTGTACTCTCAGCTTTAATCATTTCTACAACATTTATCTTAATAGCACTCCATTTTCAAAGAAAGGGTTATGACCCCAATGTACACATGGCTGAACCCACATTAGCCACTTTGAGGGAGTGACTTACTCTCCCTTTTATAAAGAGCCAGCTGGGCTTAAAAATAAAAAGTCACTCAATTTCATTTCCTTCTCCATCACAAGCAAAGAAACAAAAGTGAGAGGCATTATCATAAAGAGACCCAAGTATAACAGCAGATGGAGCACACAGGGGACTCAAAAACCCCTCACCATTTAACCCAAAACTGAAATATTAAAATACTTCATGAGATAAAGACAAGCCCTCTGACTAATCAGAGAGCTGCACAGTTGTTTGTAAACAATAAGTAAAATATTCAACAGAGAATAGACAAAGCTTTTGGTCCTTACATTAGGATTTTTTTTTTTTTTAAAGCAAACGATTGAAAAATGCATACTACTGTAGCAAGCTACAGCCCACAGGCCACTTAACACAAAAGAATTAAATGTCCACACAACCACTTTTGTCAAACACAGTACAAAGTTGGCTTCGACATACAAAACTGGTTTGGAAAAAAGTGGTTAAATCTAACGACCTTTTTTTTCCCTGAAGGTGGGAGGGGGGTGGACTTCTGGATTCAAGCCATCATTATACTTAATTTCCTGTTAAATTGCTAAGTAATTGAATTTACCACTTCCCCCCCCCCATATCACGGTAGACAGAGGCACTTAGCTGGAAGAACAGAACTCTGCAACAAGTAACTCTGAGGGTTCTTAGTTTACTTTTATTCCTTCAGCCGCCCACATATGTATGTGTATTTCTGTGTGTGTGTATTTCATTCCAGTAAGAAGAATGTTATTACAAAGATATAGACCCAGCTGCACACATATACTTGCATGGTTATGGTTGCCTCACTATTCCGCCCATGCCTGGCACCAAAAGAGCTCCCTCGGGCTCAAAGTGCATTCTATGTGTCTCCTAGTCAAGAAATGAGCAGGCTCCATGGCTGCTCTACTGTGGTCAAAGGAACTAAGTTTTTGTATAAATAAACTATTTCTTTCTCTAAACCGTAAGTAGGTAAAAGATATGCTTTACTTTCTATCAAGGGCAAAAGTTCTCTCTCCTTTCCCTTTTTCTCAAATTCTGGGAGACAGTTTATGGCTCCAAGCCCCAATTACCTGGTATGAGCTAGGGAAAATTCCATTTTGAGATTATATACTTTCCTTTAAATATTCTGAGATAGAAAGCAACCAGGTCTCTGAAGAAGCTACTAGACTTTCTTAGGAAGGTAGAAACTTTTAGGAAAGCAGAGGAAATTATTTAAACTTAACAGGAAGTTTGAAATCTCTACCTTGAGCAACACTGATAGCAAATACTATGCCTGTTCTAATAAAGTTAATTTTATACAAATCATTTTTTCCTGACTAGGTTTGAGGCTACCAAAACCAAACATCAGAGTGTAACTTTTACATCTGGTGACAACTACTGCTTATTAAACTAGTTAGCATTTATAAACTATTAACTCTCAGCTATACTCCTTGATAAATGTTAACAGTCACTTAAACTTCTCTTTCATTAACTGAAATGCAAATACCTTAACATGGGTGTGACAGTGCACACAAATAATTTTCTACTTCTTATAAAATGTTTAATAGCAATAGTAACTCTTGCTGATACACGACCTGAAAATACTTCCCATATTAGAGACAGAGACTGCAGTGCTAATATTTTCCTGAAAAAGTGTTTCAAAATGATAGAATGTTTTAATTGGGAAAAACTTTAGAGATCATTTAATCCAGTTTCTCATTTTAAAGATTAGGAGACAGGATCAGAGAGTTGAAATGTCCAAAGCCACAGAGTTTATTAGTAGAAATGAGATCAGAATACCCTGAACTCTCAGGCCAGCACCGCTACACACCAATCTCCTTAACCCTTCAACACTCACATAATCTCAACAGAATTCTCACTTTTCTCATCTACAAACCAGCCCTTTGTGCCTCAAGAGGTTCCATATTCACCCTAATAGCTCCATCAATGGCTTTACTGCGCCTGGAATTAATCACCTGCAGCCGATCAGTTTTTCCTTAGCATGAATCTCCCCTACTTCATAAGCCAAAAGTTTTACCTAGGGTTATATGTGTAAGTTAACCTCTGGGGCTTAGGAGAAAATTCCAGGGCTAGATGAATTAAAGAAGATTTTAAAATATAGTTTGTTTTCCCATTTTATTAAACTTTGTTTTCAAGATGCCCAGTTCTACCAAAGAATCTGTACTTTTCACCTGTGGTATGGTTTAGTCTTGGGTATCTTATTAATAGGACTAGATTTTGTTGTCTGATCCCAAATACTGACATTTAGCACTGCTCCTGCACTCAATATGAGCAAAGTTTCTGTCATTTAAATGAGTGCCACACTGGAAAGCGGGCTGAGCACAGACACAATGAATAGTCAGAAATCAACTGCCTCAATTGTGTGAATAGAGTCAGGAGAATAAACTTAAAAGGGGTATGCACACCACAAAACAGCCTCTTCCAACTCTACATGTGGAGTTGTTCTCTAAACAAGAAGACTAATGTGCTTGGACAGTTCAAGCAAATTCATCACACCACGCAGTACTACAAAGTGGAGTCTTCATGAGTTGTTAAACAGGGAATATAAAGTTTCACGTTCTTACCTACAGTTGCAAAACAAAACTGAAAACAAAACTCTATTCTTTAATATTAT
Source organism: Galeopterus variegatus (assembly GCF_000696425.1). Classification (NCBI taxonomy): domain Eukaryota; kingdom Metazoa; phylum Chordata; class Mammalia; order Dermoptera; family Cynocephalidae; genus Galeopterus; species Galeopterus variegatus. The sequence goes on from NW_007730157.1 coordinate 190,817, forward strand.
ACCCCTTCCTCTTGCCTTATTTTCCTCTTTCCATTCACTCAGTAACACTTTAACCAAAGAATGCACTTAAAATAAAAACAAACACAGGAAATTAATCCAACCAAAACACTTGCAGTAATAGGAGTATTAAACTAAGGTACCTGGAAAAATAGAAAATTGTGGTGGCCCCCCCTAAAACAAACGTTTTCTGGTACGGGAGACTTCAAGAGTGATCACTACATCCTCCATTCTCAGCAAGTCCTCAGTGACAGAAAGTATTTTATTTGGACAAAGTCAAAGCTTAAGTGAAAATTCCAGGTCACCAAGTGGATCCCTAATAAGGACTGAGTGCTCCCTCCGAGGCAGCGACAGTAAGGAGGCACAGGGAGCGGGGAGGAGACCAGCCTCCACTCCAGGAGGCAGCTCCAGCACCCTGGGAATCGCACCCATGCCAGACACTCTGCCCTCTGGGGGGCTGAGGTGTCAGGAGTTCCAGGCCCTCACACATGTCATGAGCAGGACTACGCGAAACACATCACAAGAGATTTTATGCCTCTTGTCTGCTGGTTGCAATGGCTTCAAAACCAATGGGAACATTTTGTTTCTTTGCAAATAACATGTCCTCAGGAAACCACTGCCCTTCGTCCAGGCTGAGATTCTGACTTCTGTGGCGGGTTGCCACGGATGCTTTTAATAACCATACATCGATTTGGTTCTGAAGTCCAGAGAAAAAGCTTTCTATTTCTTGCTTTCCCTAATAGGGTACGACCAACAGAGCACACCCTCCATGTGCAGCTCAAATCTGGCTGACATCAGAACAAAGTCTGTTAAACGGTTTCTTATATTAGGCTATCCTTGGTTTTAGCCCTAATGAGTCACACTAACATCCTGGGAGAAAGGCCTGAGTCCTCACTTCTACACACTTAAGGTCAGAACTGTTTACGTTTCCACAAAAACATTTATACCCAGGCGTATTTCAGAGTCCTACTCTGTGCATGGGAAGATGGCCTACAAAACCCAAAATAATCCAAAGGAGGTAGGAAATTCTGATTCTGTTCTCAGCAGCAGCCTGTGTCTCTGCTCGGGAGCCCGACTTCAGCCCTACCTGCTCCCCTTCGTGCGCTATGAAAACGCGATTACCACCATCCACTCATGCACACTCACTCACACCATGTATATGCACTCACGCCCCGTGAAAAAACGGAGGCTTGACATGCCCCATGTTGTCACTGCTTTCTCTGAAGCTATTCCCCTCTAGCTCACCAGGCGACAAACCCCTGTCCACCTGCCCCTTCCCACCTTTCATGAACGAAGGGAAGCACTGGAGGGCTGTACTGAGAACAGAAAAGGCAGGCGGGGACCAGTGTCTGACTCCTGACCACAGTTCCCTAATCACAGACAACTGTCTTACTACTTAATATGCACAATCACCCACAACGTCTGCTCATTATTCACAACAAAACCAACGTGTGTTACCAGTGCCTGTCACCTAGAAGGCAAGAAGCACGAGCAGACCCATTCATTAGGGTCCCAGCAACACACTTCCATTGTCAAGGCGGTCAAGTCGTTGTAGGGGGAGTGGGGAGTGGTCCATCTTCACTGACACTATTTATAAAGGAGGGTAATTATTCCTATCTGCAGTTCCCAAGCATTTCATAGAAGAGACCAAATTCATGAACACCTTGATTTGTGTTAGTTATGGTCACATTATAAAAGTATACTGATTTGAGATAAAAAAAATATATATATATAGTTTCTAAGTAATGGACATGGTATAGGGTTGCCAGATTTAGCAAATAAAAAACATAGGATGACCAATCAAATCTGAATACTGCGTGGGACGTATTTATACTAGAAATTATTCATTGCTTATCTGAAATTCAAATGTATCAATATATGTATCCATGGGACATACCTATAATTAAATTCAAATTTAACCGGGCATCCTGTATTTTATCTGGCATTCTTAACATTGTATTAAGACACGGCACATGACCCCCAGGAGCTCACTGTCCGGTCAAAGAACCAGATGGGAAGAAGAATGACACAAGTTACAATAGAGGATTAAAGGGGCTTACCAAGTGCTTTCGGAAACACAGGGGAGGGAGCAATGAAATCCTAATTTAGATGCACACTAACATCCCCATCCTTCACAACACAAGTAAACATTATAGAATTTATTCCATAATTCCACACATTCTACAGATTCTTTAATCTCATTCATGAACTTGCTAAGTGTCCTGAACATTCTTCTCTGACTGGACACCATCCATCATTCACCCTCTAGGAGTAAAATGCACACGAGAAGTAAACCATGAGCCAGGCTGAAGTTTCTGAAACTTCCAGGAGTTGCCTTGACGATAACCTCACAAGAACCCACATAAACGCAGAGGGCACCATGCTTTGTATGTGGTGGGTGCTCAGTATGGGTCATCTGGATAAGAAAACAGAAGCTTACTACTGCCACACCAACTTCGTGTGTAAGCCCAAGACCTGAACAATCATGAAGAACTATAAATTGCCAAGAATTTTACTTTCTGCCACTATTTGCATCTGAAGCAAGTTACTGTCAAGGTAGCCTGATGAGAGTTAGAGAACACTGGTCATAAAACAGATTCAAAAAGACAGATAAGAATATATGCTGAGTTGTTCACCATGCCAGATAATCTTCATCACTGTGTGCTTTGAAAGGTACTGTGATCTGATAGTTTACCTGTCTCAGAACTACAATTCAGAGGACAGTCTTTGCCATTTCTGCTGAGATGAGGGATTCTCCACATACTCCTCATGTGCACAGTTCTAAAAGGAAGATTTTAGGCCCATATTTGGGAAACTCACTCTTTAGCTCTTCATGCACCAGCAGCCAAGAGAGCTGGGCAAAGCACAAGAGTGGACTGGTCATGCGAGGTCAAGTGCTGGCGAGACCTGCCCCAGGGTCCCAGCAGTCTCTCTTCACGGCGCTGGGGCCAGCATGACCCACGCAGCCTGGCACAGGAACGGCTCTAGCCTAGAAATCATTCCCTTCCCCTTGATTTCAGGATCACAGACAGAAAGTAGGAGGAGGCAAGGAAGAAAGGAAGCAAGGAAGGTAAGACGTGGTGTGTACCTATATCCTGCTGGAATTCCCTTGCAGCAGAGAAAAGAGGGCAAGAGATTGCCAAGTGCAATGACGATTGCAAGGTACGGCTCCGGGATCCACTGGTGTGAAATACAGAATACACTGTATATCAAAGACAATAATTCAAAGACTTTAAATTGGGTAATTAGCTTATATTATTTTACTTACAAGGTCTCACATTTCAGTATTAAAAGTACTAACACTTTAAAAGATAAAATTGGCCTTTTATTCCTAGCCTATTTATCTTTGCAGCCCCGGTACTGAGCATCTTCACAGCCCCGAGCAGTCCTCCCCACGATGTCTGATAAATTAACGAGTCAAAGGATGCTGTCCATGAAGTTTCCACCCCACAAGCCAGATCCCCTGTCATTGGCAGTCATTAGTTCATTGTTGCACAGAGACTCTGCAGCCACCTGGTTCTGTTTATATGCTGTCCTGACAGCCAACATGATTCTCTAGGTGATTAAGAGAAGTAAGTATACTCCTATTCTTATCTTTTAAGGCCGAACATTATAACTTACTGAAAACCAGACACTTTTACATCAGAAAAGTAAAAAACTATTTCATAACATCAAAAAAAAACAACAACAAAAAAGTCTGCCTTCTATAATTCTGTTTTGGAGGTTGTACAGAAGGAAACATCTTGAAATGCACTGCCAAATTCTAAAAAGAATCTTAGAAAGCCAAAAACAAATTGATCCCATTAAACAAAGTAGGAAAAAGAAAGAAAGAAAGAAAAAACAACTATCAATTCAAGGCAGTAAGGATTTAAACAGAATGATAAATAAATTCCAGGTGCAGCCCCACAGCCAAACCAACTTTCAATGGTTAACCGACATAGGACAAGTTTGCTTCTAATGTAATATACCTTTCAGGTCTCTGATTTCATAATGAGACATCTTCCAGGCCAAAATTTGCCAACTTTTCTGTCCTGAAACAAACTTGTGAATTTTCTGGGCTAAGGCACAGGTACTTGCTTTTTCCTGTTGTTCAGCCAAAAATGGTCTAATCCCCTCAACCACATTTAATAATACATATAAGAAGTACAGAAATAAAAAAATATATATTTACATATAATATATACATAAGTAGTGTATATATAACATATGGATAGTATGTATTTAAAATTTCAGAAAATGAGCACAGACAACTGCCAAATGAAATGAATTTAAATAAGAATTTTAATTGAAAATAAGTTCAAAATTAATCAGCCTTTTGTTCTGTACACTATCTGTAAATTTAACAAAAGATGACTTTTACAAATTAATTTTTAAAATACCTAAAGCCTAAAGCAAGTTTTCCTCTATAACTGAAACTCCTATGTGCTGACCTGCTCCCCTTGTTGATACACAGACACTGCTATCAGTAATCCACCAACACCAGTTTTTGATAAACCATTTTCCAAACAGATGAGAAAAAACTGAAGTGATTCAAATATCTAAGTTGCACCAAACAAAATGCTCTCATACCATGACTGGTGAATACTGACTGGGGTCATTTCCCTACCTTCAAGCCTGACGACCCTTGACTATCCCAGAGCAGTAGCCATCTGTCTAGTATCTGAAAACAAACTGAGGAGGAAGGAGGGGGCAGGGAGGTTAAGCCAGGATGGGAAGGAAGGAAATTGTTTAGTAAGTGCCTACTACGTGCCAAGCATTGTGCTATGAACTTTCATACACATTATCTTATTTAGTCCTTATAAGAGCTCTATGAAATATATTTTGCCTTTTTATAGCTATGGAAAGACCCAAATGTCTCCATGTCTTCTAAATATATCAGATTACTCTTCTTCATATTTCTTTTTATTACCCTTTGAAAAATATATTAAGTGAAAGAAGATTTAAGTTTAGTAAGTAAAATGTATTAAATATAAGAAAATTCTATTAAATGGCTCATCCAGTGTTGGAGGCTAAGAAAAGTTTAATATTTACTAATTTATTTTACTATGACCTAGAGCCACAGAGTAGGTGTAAGCTACTTAAAATGATTAGACAATGCTATAATTATAACTGTATTTAAAATGTTTATGTCTTTTGGCTGAAGGATACATTCATTATCTTGATGATGATGATGGTCTCACGGATACACATGTCAAAACTTACCAAATTGTACACTTGAAATATGTGTTTATTGTATGTCAATTGCACCTCAATACAGCTGTATAAAAATATATATATTCATGAATCAGA
>NW_007730157.1:196378-205070 GCF_000696425.1 Galeopterus variegatus
CAGATTACTCTTCTTCATATTTCTTTTTATTACCCTTTGAAAAATATATTAAGTGAAAGAAAATTTAAGTTTAGTATGTAAAATCTATTAAATATAAGAAAATTCTATTAAATGGCTCATCCAGTGTTGGAGGCTAAGAAGAGTTTAATATTTACTAATTTATTTTACTATGACCTAGAGCCACAGAGTAGGTGTAAGCTACTTAAAATGATTAGACAATGCTATAATTACAACTGTATTAAAAATGTTTATGTCTTTTGGCTGAAGGATACATTCATTATCTTGATGATGATGATGGTCTCACGGATACACACGTATGTCAAAACTTACCAAATTGTACACTTGAAATATGTGTTTATTGTATGTCAATTGCACCTCAATACAGCTGTATAAAAATATATATATTCATGAATCAGACCTAAATAGAAGGAAAGAGAAAATATCCGTAACTGATAAAGCATTCTGAGCCAAAGTTAGTGATGAACATAATCTAGACTTCTCTATTCAGCATTTCTCAAAATATATTCTATATAATACCAGCTCCAGGGGACGTTGATACATCTTACACACACATACACAGACACTCGAACTCACACACACAGGTTCTATGTTTAAATAAGTTTAAGATATGTTTGGTTAAACAAAACTCACCCTACTTCTTAAGTGGGGAATGTCTCAGAGACCTTCTCATATCCTAAGATTCTTGATGCTTTTCATAAGCAACTCTATAAAATATGGCTTTTCTCCACTAATTTTACCAGAAACCCTTTTTCATAGGCTGTCCTGGGGCTAATAAACTTTGGGGAAAACTGCTCTCATTCACCGACTCATGGGGTCTGCATTGGCTGGGACTTCAGAAGTCAGCCCAGAGTGTAACGTCAGCTCTGAATCCACCAGCAGCCTCTCACTCTTCAGCAGCAGGAGGGGACAGTGAGCATGACCCAGAGGCACCCTGAGAACAGTGAGGTGTTAGGAGAGACCCACAAGTCAAGCCATGCCTCCTGGCCCTCTCTGTACTACTGTCTTGGGGCTGCCATAACAAACTACCACAAACCGAGTGGCTTACACGATAGAAATTTATTGTCTCATAATCCCAGAGCCTGGAAGTCCAAAATCACATCGGCAGGGTTGGTTCCTTCTGAGGGCTGTAAGAAGGATCTGTTCCAGGGCTCTCTCCTTGGCTTGTGGATGGCTGTTTTCTCCCTTGTCTATCTCCAAATTCTTTTTATAAGGACACCAGTCATAGGATCAGGGCCTACCTAATGAACTAATGGTAACTTGATCACCTCTGCAAAGACCCTATCTCCTACTAATGTCACATTCAGAGGTACCAGAGCTTAGGACTTCAACATGTGAATTCTGGAGGGACACAATTCAACCCATACCACCCTCCAATAGTGCTAAACTGGAAAGAGATTTGTTGAAGTCAAGTTTATTGGCCTACCCTCCCCGGGAAGTTAGAACCTTACAGATTTTGTTACCTCGTTGAGTGGCCTATTGTATTCTCTGATGCTCTGATTTATACTCTGGCTTGGTAAGGTGGTCTTATTCTGTTACATCAAAATAGGCTATAAAAAATTTCTCTTTCACCTGATACCTACATGTAAGTGGCTTTTTACTATTGTTTCTGTAATGATCTACTGAGACCATTATATGTCAGGCACATTATTCATCATCCTCATATCTCTTTGGAGTAGGTATTTTTCATACCAATAAAAAAAAAGGAGAAGAAAGAAAGAGGGAAGTTAAGTAACTTTCCCAAGGCCACATGGGTAGCAAGGAGCAGAGTGTGGGGGTCTGAACCCAAATCCGCCTGCAGAATTCCTGCTATTCCTCTCCACCCGGGATGGCTGCATTGCCCTGGTACTCTTGCTGGAGTTCAGTTCACTCAGTGAGGGCAGAAAAGCTTTAATAGGGAGCTAAAAACAAGAGCTCTATTTTTGACCTGAGATGCCTATTAGACACCCAAGCAAAGATATAAAATAGGAAGCTGAATATGTTAGCCTGAAATTCAAGAGATCGTGGGGTTGGAGGGATAAATTTCTCATTCATCAGCGTATTGGTGGCATATGAAGACAAAGGACTGGATACGATCCCTTCATGACATAGAGAAGGTACTGGCAGACGACGGCCACAAGCCACTGCCTGTCACTGTATGACTCATGAGTTAAAAATGGTCTTTACATTTTTAAATGTTTAAGAAATTAAAAATAATTCTCCTCAAGACATAAAAACTCTATGAAGTCCAAATGCTGTGCCCATAAATAGTTTGACTGGAACGTGGCCACAGTCATCTGTTTACATAATGTCTGTGGCTGCTTTTGTGGGGCACCAGCGGAGCTGGATAGCTGCAGCTGACTATCTGGCCCTTTACAGAAAAAGTTTGCCAATCCCTCCTAGAGAGTGGAGGGAAGCAGCAGGGTGAGGACAGACCCATCCCTGGTGGCCCGCGACCCGCCCACGCCGGGGTGAGGAAGAGCACCTGGCCAGGTAAGGAGACACCAGGAGCAGCAAAGAAGCTGGACGCCAGGGGGGAGGGAGGGGACAACTGTGGGGTCAAGTGCGAGGGGCTCTGACGGAGAATTGACCACTGGCCACATGCAATTCACTGAACACCAAACAAGAGCAGTGCCAGAGTGGGGCAAAGCCTGCTGGAACAGATTCAAAGAAAAAAGGGAGCAAGGAAAGAAATGTGGCCATGAACGACCCTTCCAAGGAACTTAGCTAAAAACGAGGCGGAGGCAGCAGCAAGAGTGGGTAGAAACATTTTTTGGTTGGGTGTTTATTTTAAGATGCCTGAGCACGTGCTGAGGAGCCCAGCGGAGCCCTGTAAGAATGAAGCGTGCCGGAGGGGACGAGAGGAGGTGTCCCGTGCAGAAGTGGCTAGCGCACGGGTGGGGCACCTGCTGTGACAGGCAAGGAGGAGGAAGCAGCTGGGCACGGACATGAGTGAAGGGGGGAAATGAGAAAAGTCTCTTCCTACCACTTTCTTCCCAGCAAAATCAGTAACAAAGATATTAGCTGAGATGGGGACATGGAAAGGTGGCCGGACATGCAAGAAGAGGAGAAGGTAAGAAAATGTCACTCCAGAGAGTGAGAAAGTAAGCTGACTAGGGTGACCAAGTAGGACTGTCACAGTTCGCAGGGCACATGAGAGATGTGACGTGATACAGTTAAGGTCAAATCACACAGTGTGGTTAGTTTTCTCCAGCCACATTCGGTCCTTAAGCACCAGATGATGGTGCAGCAGAGAAAATGGGCTCGGGGAATCCAGGGCGTGTACAAAGATACTGCTCAGGACGGCCCGGGGGACCTCCACAGGGAGGGTAAGGAAGTGAGGACACGATTGGGTCTGGATAGAAAAAAAGGTGGTAAAGTCACCAAACTCCAGAGGCTACAGTGGATTGGAGGATTCATAAATGGATTATGAAATAATTAACCAAATATGCACTACAAATTTGGATCTTCAAATATTACATTTTTAAAAAACCAGAAGAGGAGTCTGGTCTAGAATTCAAGAGGACTGGGTGAAGGTACAGTATCACTGAACTCACACCTCCTCTGTACAGCCACAGGGGACTAGACACCTGACAGTGGAAGAAAAAGAGGAAGGCAGGCTTAGGGCGAGGCAGACCGGCCACTCGGGAGAGAGAAAAAAGAACAGGGGAGAGAAAGGGAGCGAGACGAGGCTGAGGGACAGAAAAAGGAAGAGGGCTGATGGTGACGATGATAAAACCACTTAAAAAAAAGAGTAATGAAGGGAATGAGCTCTATATGTGGTAGCACTAGAAAATGTCCACGTGTCACATACCCAGCCATCATTAGCACCAAGACTCCAAATTTATCAAGCAGCAATTGTCCTTTCTTCAAATACACACGGAACCTGTCATGTTAATAAGCCATTTTTATTAAGGACGGTGTATTAGTTTCCTAGGGCTGCCATAACAAAGTACCACAAACTGGGTGGCTTATGAGACTTTAATGGTCTCACAGTTCCAGAGGTGGAAATCCAAGATCAAAGTGTTGGCAGGGCTGGTGGCCTCTGAGGGCCGTGAGGGAGGATCTGTTCCAGGCCTCTCCCCCGCTTCTGGTGGCTGCTGGCAATCTGGTGTTCCTTGACTTGCAGGTGCATGACCCCAGTCTCTTCTCCATCACATGTCGTGCTCCCTCTGAGGTGTCTCTGAGTCTACATTTCCCTTTGGATAAGGACACCAGTCACAACAGATTAGAGCCCACCCTAACGACTTCATTTTCACTTACCTCTGTGACACCTCTGTATCCCCAAATAAGGTCACAATCTGAGGTACTGAAGGTTAGGTTAGGACTCCAACAAAGATTTTCTGGGGGTGGGGTGGGGGTGCATAATTCAACCCATAATAGACAGGAAGGTGGGTCTTTGTTTTATCTCTTAAGTTAGACTGCAAGTAACTTAAGGGCAGATAACAATTCTTAAAGATCTCTGCTGGCTTCAAAAGAGGAAGAGATTTTGTAGACAAAGTGCATATTTTACAACCTTGGTTGAAGCTGATGTTAAATACGGTACAAACACGGTTTTATTAAATTTATGGTTTAACGAAATCATAAATCATGTCAAAATCATAATCATGTAAATGTATACTTTTATTAGAAAGAATCTCAAAGTAGAGGAAATGGTTTTGAAATTAGACTTTCTGGAGTTTAGTTTTTCCAGTGAAGGTGCAGGATTATGTATTTTTTTTTCTGAGAAAAGGGTGAGAGAAGAAAAAAAATTATATATTGACCCCACCTCCTGCTACAGAGCAGAAAAGGGATATTTTTTTAATTTCATAAACTAAAGATTTCCCAAAATTTTGAGTGATATGAAATATAAATTAAGCATAATCTGTACACCAAGACCTTTCTTAATAAGTCTTTATGATGGGGTAGGATGTGATTACAGGGACAGTAGGATGGAGTTTTTCTGGGGTAAAAGAATTACTCTGTACCCTGATTGTGGTGGTAGTTACATAAATCTATACATGAGTTAAAATTCATAGACAGTATATCCAAAAAAGTCAATTTTACTATAATTTTTAAAAGAATATTTTTAAAAAATATTAGTACTAATTTAGTGTCTTTTTTTTTTTAACAATTTTAAGAGACATCTGGTATTAATGCCACTTTCCATAAGAAAAGTGGCAGCTTAGAGATCAAATAATTTGCCCAGGATTATATACCTAACATGGGAGGATCTAGGATTTGAAACCGCATCTGGATGGATCCAAATTCTGGATTCTCTTCCACTGTCCCTCAAGAGACTACCACAAAAAAACTAGTGAAGTAATTAATTTGGGTATGCCCACTCTCTCTCAGAGCTGCAGATCCTCCATCAAGAGCAAAGACACTATCAGAAGCACACACATGGGCCTGAGATTCCATTATGAGCACAGAACAAATCATGGAAACCCATCCCGCTTACATAACATCATTTCTTGGGTACACTCTCTTCTGTGGCAGATGTCCAAAGACGACAACACACCGCGTGCTGTGTGAAAACAGTGGCACCTCTGATCGCTAGAGTAGGTCCATTCCATATGAAAATAACAACCACTACCTGCCTTTGCAGTCCCCTGTACTTAATGATTAGAAAAAGAGAAGAAAATATGCCACAGTCTGGAAATTGAAAGCACGCGTTCTGTTCTTTTCCATCTTGCTGGGATGGACCTCCACTAGAGACCTCAGAAAACATGGCATCAAGTTGACCACCCTGGACACACTGTTGTACTGAATTCTCTAAAATATGTCTTTAGGCATTTTCCAGTGCTCATCGGATGCTCAGTGTGGCCTCTGCCACCATCACAACAAACAAGAGGTTTTAGGATGAAGGGACAACCACTTTCCCAAAATCATCTTCACTCCCAACGAAATACCACGAAGTCACCCAAAAATCTCACTTAGGACTAATGGCTCAATACATTCAAACAATAACTAAAAGAAGAGCAGTGTAAGTTCATCCACTAAGTAATGGGAAACTACACGGACTTTTTCTTTTCTTGAAAATGGTTAATAGAGATGCTTACTCTTAGCAGACTGTTCTAATTTTCACGTAAACTGAATCATTGGTCTTGTCTCCTTTTTTTTTCAGGCTCATATGCACACATGTTTATGTATACATATGTATACAAATCCACAACCACTTGTCTCTTCAGTATGAAAACTAAAAAACTTATAATTATCACAAAGGACACAACTGAGAGTTGTATTTCACAGTTCCTTATTAATGATTATGGCAAAAAGTCTATACGTGTCTTCTAATTTAATCACCTAAACTATTTTGGGCTGGGCCAACATCAAATACATCTTTCTACCCATTGACTGTAATTACAAGTAGAATGCCCTAAAAGTGGTAGAGATATATAAAACATCTGTTGAACTGAATTAAAGCAAAATGAGGCTAAATAAAATGCATAACATAAAACAAAAAACAGGGGCTTTTTTGTCTCACAAAACCCTTGAGATTTAACAATTGCCACAGTCTTGAGATACAACCATCGTCAAGAGTCTTTGTGATGAATTAAAAAGCAAACAAAATTTCTTCTATTAGTTAAGCCATATGAAATTGCTGCTTTTGTAAGTCGAAAATGATGGGATATCAACAATTTCATGTGGTTCAATCTAGTAGAATATAATTAATCACACACACTAAAGGTGGAAAATCTGGATAAATCTCTAGTAACAATGGTCCTCTTACCAAAATATTCACATACAAAGGATATAATCAAAGGCCTATACCAAGTTAATGTGAAAAAAAGGTATGTTTCAGAATACCTAAGGATATCATTTTAGTCAGAACTTATTTTTAATTAACTTTAATGAGGCACAACTTACATATAATAAAATTCACTGACTTTAAGTAGAGAATTTGATGAGTTTTGACAAATCTATCCGTTCTTACCACTTTTATCACCATCATGACATGGAATATTTCCATCACCCCCAAAACGTTCCTATGTACCTCTTTGCAGTCAATTCCACCACCCCCTGACCTGTTTTCTGACACTACAGCAGTTTTGCCTTTTCTAGAATTTCATATAAATGGACTCATACAGTGTGTACTCTTTTGTGTCTGGCTTCTTTCACTTAGCATAATGCTTTCAAGATTCATACATATTGTTTCATCAATAATTTCTTTTTATTGCTAAGTGGTATATACCACAATCTGTTTATCCACTCACCAGACAAGTCGTTTCCAGTACTTGGCTGTTTCCAGTATTTGGCTATTATGAAAAAAGCTGTTATAAACATTTGTGTGTAAGTCTTTTTTTAAACATAGCTTGTCCTTTCCCTTGGGAGAATACCTAGAAATGAAATTGCTGAGCTGTATGGTAAATGGATGCTTAACATAACAAACTAACAAACTATTTCCCCAAGTGATTATACCATTTTCTATCCCTAACAGCAGTGTAGGAAAGCTCCAGTTGTTAAGTATCCTCACCAAAACTTGGTATGGTTGGTCTTTTTAATCTTCGCCATGCTAAAGGGTATGTAGTGGGATTTCCTAGTGGTTTAATTTACACTTCCCTAATAACTAATGATGCTGACGTCTTTTCATATACTTATCTGCCATTCATATATTACATTTTTGGAAGTGCCTATTCAAATCTTTTGCCTATTTTTAATTAGGTTGTCTTATTATTGATTATAAGAGTTGTTTTTTTAAAAAAATCAGATATATCAGGTATATGTTTTCAAATATCCTCTCCTGAATTATGAAATGCCTCTTCATTTTTTAAACAGATCTTTCAAGAATAAAAGTTTTTAATTTTGATTTAGTAAATTTTTTCTTACATAGTTTTAAATATATTTGCTGTTTGGGGGAGGGAGAGATGAACAGGCACAGCACAGAGGGTTTTCAGGGCAGTGCAATTACTCTGTATGATACATGAGTCATTACACACTTGTCCAAACCCATGGAATGCAAACACCAAGAGTGAACCCTAATATAAACTATGGACTTTGGCTGATAATGATGTGTCAATGTGGGTTCACTGATTGTAACAAATGTGCCACTCTGGTGGGGGGTGGTGATAATGGGGGAGGCTGTGCTTGGGGAGTCTGGGGGCATATGGGAAATCTCTGTACCTTCTGCTCAATTTTCCTGTCAACTTAAAACTTCTCTAAAAAATAAAGTCTACTAAAAAGAAAACATAAAAAAAAATCTCTGCCTATCCAGAGGTCACAAAGTTTCTCCTAGCTTTCTTAGTGAGGTTTTATAGTTGTAGCTCTTACATTTAGATCTATGATCCATTTCAAGTCCTCTGTGTATACAGTGTGAGGTATGGGTCAAAGTTCATTTTTATGAATACAGTTATCTAGTTGTGTCAGCACCATTTGTTGAAAATATTATCCTTTCCTCAGGAAATTATATGGCACCTTTGTCAAAAATCACTTTACTGTGTATGTGTGGGTGTATTCTGTTCCATGGATCTGTTTGTCTGTACTTACACCAATACCACACTGTCTTGATCACCACAGCTTCAAAGTCAGTTCTGAAAGCAACTGGTGTAAGTCCTCCAACTCAGAATATTTATCCTTAAATAATGTCATAACTGGTGGCTGATTCTCCACAGGGCAATTCGCTCCCAATGGGTATATGGCACGACCTCCAACTAATGCTGACGCTCCGTCCATCCCCTTTGTAAATTAACAGTGGCTCCTCCCACACATACCAGTG
>NW_007730158.1:0-14751 GCF_000696425.1 Galeopterus variegatus
CTTATTTTCCTTTTCTATCAAGTATTTCTATAATGAACAAGTATTATTTATGTGATTTTTTTCTTTTAATTTTAAAAAATATTCCTTGTAGAGCTTTCAGATTTTAAAATAGTGGAGAGTAGTTAAAATAATACTAAACTGTAAAAAACAAAGGGATAAGAATCTCAACCCTTTTCTCCAGCATTAAATTGACCACCAAGAAACCCTCAGAAGCCCCCTACAGCTAGCGTGTGACATGCTGTAAAGAACTCCATGCAACACTGATACAAAACAAGGCTCAGACGACTCAAGGTACCTATTCTGATTTTGTGTCCTGAGATGTACGGGGTTATAAAACATACTGGCTCAGATTACAGGCTAAGCATGACAAGTCCGTCTCGTACAATCTAACAAAGGAATTTACACAGAATGAGAAATTTACACATTTCATTCCCCAGAGTGGAATGAATTACAGAAGCAAAGAACTCAGTAGTGTTAAGCCCTTTCCTGTCACTCTGCCGTATGCTTCTGAATTATGCCTATAGGCATTTCTTACATGATTTACTTATTACTACATTAAACTAAAAGAAACTAATTTTTTTTTAAAGGTGAATAGCAGGAAAAGTGAGAACGAGTGTATTTTAACAGGGGCAAACTTTTTGTTTATTTTCAGGTGAACTGGAGATGCCAGACTTCCCTACCTCCCTCTTTCCCTCCCTCCCTCAGAAGATCATTATGGCTGATAACAATAGTTTTTCTCTCCCGGGTAGTGTAGATGACACATTTTTCCTGTAGCTTGTCTTCCTGTAATGTGCAGGAATTCCTGCACTTTCTGGGTGCCCTTCCTGTTAACTTACATTTCAGATTTCCTCAAAAGGCATTCTACTGCTCTAATATTTGAAAAATGTCAGCTCAACCCCAGACAGCTAATATAAACAAGCTGAAAAGCATACCACCTAAAGTTACAACTGCGGAAAACAAAATTTCTTTTTAAAAAATTCTTTCTCAGAATCTCACTCTTGGTAAGGCTGGAAAGAAGTAACCCAGTCCTTCCAGCTCCCAGGGAGTCTGTAATTCTTTTGCCTCTGCTGTGCCTTAAATTAGAGGTCTGTAAACCCGAATTATAGTGATCTAGAAAGTTTGTAAATGTCCTTAAATTGAACGTGTTGTTAAATTCTTCAATACTATGAGATTGCATCTACCTTTCACTTTTCCTCCCATTTTATTTGGTTGTAGTATTAAAAAGAAGTTTGGTACTTAAAAAAAAAAAAAAAAAAGCATTTTGGCTATTTTAGAATAGCATAGCTGAATTAGGTCAATTCCACATTTAAAGTCCAGCCAAGGCTTCTTTGCCATTTCTAAAATGACCACCCATTTTTTCTATCGATAATTTTGCTTTTGGATAAGAACCCCATGTTTATACCACTTGCACTTTCCAAACAGGATCCAATTTTAAAAAAAACTCATCTGGGTAAATGGGAACTGATTTGAAGGACCACCAGCATTAAGTCCATTACAGGCACCCATAATGGAGGAGTGGCACGCTTATTAGCATATTATTAGCATATTATTAGATATTCTCCTTTAACGTCCCAACTCAAATACTTGCTCTACTAAGAGGGAGCTAGCTACCTTAAGAGTGAGCCCAAAAATAGGCAAAAGAAATCTGATTTAGGTCCAAAGATAAGATCACAATTTATACTACCTTCTTTATGAAATGTTCCTGACTATCCTGCAAATAGAAGGATCACTTCCACCTCTAAACCCAATAGCGCCTTTTCTCTTCAATATCTGTCCTATTATCTTGTATTATAATGATTTCCTTACATGCTTGCTTTCACCAACCAGATGGTAAGTTCCCCAGAGAAAAGAACTTCATTGTAAATATTTTTATGTGCCCCCAAATCCTGTGCACACACACACAAACATATATACATGCATATATATACACATACATATATACATATAAAGACATGTATATCATACTATATATTTATACATATATTAAACCGAATTGAATGAATGAGTGGATGTTTACCAAATACAAAGTAATTAGATGCCATCTCTTTAATACACCAAAGCATGGACTGCATCTTCTAAACTGTTATTTCTCTGCTGAATTAGGAGATTTTAGGTTTTCCCTACTTAAAGAACATCTCCAACTCATAATGCCAATTCCTAGTTTCTTCAGCACTCTTAACTTTTCAGACTTTCATTCTCTCCTAATACTCAAAGAAAAACAGAGTCCTATTTTGAACTCTTAAGAATATTACTTTCTTCTTGGGCTATTGAGATATATAACTCCCATCAGGCAGAGTTAAAAAGTGGTATAACAATTCCAAAAGAAAAGTGGCCAAAAGCTTATTAGACACTTAAATTTCACCAGGTCTTACTCAAATAGTGCCCCAGGTAGCCTAACTCCTCAGTATCTAACTCACCTCTTCGTACTATAATTCTCATATGGCATATGCTTTCTCTATGATAAGGAAAAAAATGTTGTGAAACAAGTGACTTAAGGTCCCACAGGTACCTGACAGCACCCCTCAGCTCTCGGATCCCATGTCAGGAATTTTTTTTAATCCCCTCCCCAGGATAAAATTAAGCTTGCAAAATACATCTGTGTAAAAATAATAATAATAAAATATGAAAGAGAAAAGCAAAAACAAAGAAACCAAAAAACATAAAGAAAACGACGATAACCTGAACTTCTGACCTATTATAGCTGACTAAATATATGCAATTACAGACTTCGAAGATTGCATTCTGGTTGTCAATGAAACAGTGCAGTCCCCTCACGTTGCTGTAATGCCTAAGTACAGTTTTCCCCCCAATCTCCCCTCTCCCCTGAGATGTAAAGCATCTCCCAAATAGGCAGACATAAAACATTATCTGGGTCCCCACTGCTGCTCCTAAATACTGTGAGCCAATAAGCAATCGGTATAAAGTGCAGAATCTCGGAAGAGCAAGACTTCTTGTCTGCTTTTTTTTTGTGACATGCTGTTATTCACACCTCACCTTTACTTCCTTTAAAAATTAAAAGTTGCCTAATGTTCAAAGCAATATCAATGGAAATTTAGCTAAATACTGGCACCGCAACTGTTCGTTCCCAAAGGAATATAAGATTACATTAATTTCCTAGTAGTTTAACTAGAGTTTTACCCTTCATCTTTACCTAAAGACTTTTTTAAAGTTTGTATTCCTGTTGCACACAGAATTACTTATAATATGTGTGCATACTAAAGAATTATACAATTATATAAAGCATTGCACATTTAGACGCTACCAACCTGCTCTATCTCTCCTGACTGTGCAAAAGGCAAAAAGAGCTCAGTAATCCTAGCAGAAGAATGCAAATAACGTCAATGCACAGCTGAACTGCAAGCCCTGCCTTACAGGAACTCTCTGTGTCTGCAAAAAAAGACACATACTAAACAGGAAATGCAACTGAGCTGTGGAAAACCTCAAACTTAAAAATGCAATCGCCAGGCGAAAATTGCATCCATGCATTCATAAATGCATGCACAACTCTTTGCATTTTTGCAAGTAATGCAGATACGCTCTTACCTTTCGACTGAGACATTTTCCCCTTTCCTTTGATGGGGGAGGGGAGCACAAAAGACTTTGCCTTGCTTCTCTTCTGTAGCTAGTTTTGCAACAAAGATGCAAGCTGCAGGCGTGCAATCTTCATGCAAGTGGAGTTTCTCTTGACCGATGCAGCAGATGGACTTTCAGGGAATCAAAATGGAAATGCACACCTTGCAAAACAGACTGGAAAGTGATTTTTCCCCCAGTTGCAACGTTAGGGAAGGCTGTGCTGCAGCTACATGATGGGCCAGGGCTGGCAGCTAAAAGCTCCAAACTTGGAACTGAGTATCTTAGTGCGCAGACGTCCTTCCTGCGAAGGGCGCGGGGACCGCTGGGTAATGTAGTTCTCCTGTGGAGTCCACGGGGCTCTGATTTAAGGAAACGCGGTTGCCCGGGTCGCTGAGTTAGATGACTGGGCGCGACAAAGATTGCGCCCAGATAAACAAGCAAGACACACTCTCAGTAGTAAGTGATGGGTGAAAAATGGCAAGGTCCAGGAGAGAGGGCATTTTGTCCTCGAAAAGTCCCTGAAATAATAACTAAAGAACATTAGATTAGCTAAAGAGCATGTGGCTGGCCTAGAAGGTCTGAGTGTTTAGTGTGTTGATTTTGCAGCTTAGCACCTGTTGTACTGTTCCTGCCTGTAGACGTTTTACACTCACACCTCCATTTTTAAAAACATTTTTCTCGCATGGAAAATGTGTTTGGGATTTGGCTGGCCAGAGGTAACTTACCCTTGCACTGCAGAGAAGATGCAAAGTTTTATTTAGTAAGAAACCATCCAGGTCGAGGAACCTGAAATTCAATACGGGGTAGGTGTGGGGCGGAGAGATTGGCGAGTTCTCCTTTCTTACAGGGTTACAAAGGAAGTGCTGCTTTTTATATGGCAAAGCTAACATTGTCCAAGTTAAGATATTCAGATGCTTTTCCTCACCTGGTGGGGCGAGAGGAAAGTCCCTGGCCCAGGGGAGAGCACCTAGGAGGTGGTAATCTTAAATGAACAAAGTCAAACATCTTGAATTTATCCAAATAATTAACAGGCGTTTGTTGAGTGCCCAGGATGTGCAAGGCACCTCTCTAGAGCCTTGGGTTATCCAGTTCTCCTGCACTGCTCACTGCTACTGGGTGCGCAGCATCTTCGTGGAAAACAGCATCACCCCTTTGAAAGGAAGTCAAAGATGCATAGAATTCCGTGCAAGGAACGGACAGGAGTGAGCAGGACGTGGGCAGAAATGCGGTCAGACTTCCCCTATCATTCAGTAGATCAGACTCAGAAATGATCTTTTAAGACAGAGAGGGAGAAATTGAGGATTTCAGGCTGCTGAGGTGTGAGTGAACCACAGTGGCAGGAATGACAGCCTACTCGGGGAACACTAAAGATACCATGTTGCCTTGTTTGCAGAAATGGGGAGTGTGTGGAATTTATAGGTGAAGACTCTACAGGACCTTAAAAAGTAAGATAGAGGTTTGTACTTTATTCCACAGGTACTTGGGAGGTGGAGGAGGGGTTTTGAAAAGGGGTGTAATCTAATCAAAGCATTGTTTTTAGAAAGTTAGATTTGCTGTCAACAATCAAGGGGGGTTGGAACTGGGAGAGGCTAGAAAGAGGTCAGGACAGTAGCGAAAGACAAAAAGAGGCACTTAGAAAGAAGATTCAGCTAGATTTGATTGTTGCTAATCAAAACTACTGGGATTTTATTAAGACTTCTAGGAAACTAGGGCCATCTGACTCATGGATGAATCAGAGGAGGAAGGCCACCATGTTTCAGCTACAAATCAGCAAGTCAACTCTTAAAACGAATACACAATAGGGCCCAAGACTAACATGAATTTACTTAAGTTGATCCCCTTTACTGACATTATTGAGAATTTATCAAGGCAACCTCATATCTATATTAGCTTCTGCCCCTACGAGGAAGGCATTTCTGTCCCATGAGCACAGGTACAAGGACTGTCTAACTCTCTTTTACTATCCTTCTAGGCTAATCCAGGCCGTCCCCTTCCTTCCTTTCTTGTGCACACAAGCTCAGAGCCTCCTTGAACCAGCATTTTTTCCTAAGTCTTATTTAACCAGGAGAGATGTGCGTGGAGGTCCATTTCACATCCAGTTCCCTTTCCCAAACACTGATGCAGCACCTGCTATGTGCCAGGCCCTGGGGTAGCTACTGGGGCTTCATGTAGACTCCCTTATGCCAGGCAGAGCCTGAACAGCCACCTAAAGCTTGCTTCAATTTGCATCTTTTGTGATCAGCTGTATTGCTCTTAAATTGCTCCAGACCACTTTATGGAAGAGTTCTAATCACAATGTGTCTAGTGTATTTTGCTACTGTCATTTGTGCTTGTTCTTTCTCTGCACAGATGTGCACAGTTCACAGCTGGCAACTGGATTGTGTCCTGAAAGTCAATTTGTAATTTATTTTCCCACAGACACAACATGTCCAACAGTTAATGCACATATGCAAGCACACATGTATACGCAAAACATCTTTAATCCATAAATCAGCTGAACCGTATATTTAAAAATAGCAAAATGTATCCTTTTTCTTTCTGGGAAAAATATATTCTGAATTGAGTGGGAAGGGAGGATGATGAAGAACTCAATCTCTTTGAAGTCTTAGCCTCTGGAAGGAAAAGTTCTGCATCCTGCCTTGATGTGAAAAGGTTTCCTCCTGCCACATTCCAGGGTGGAGGAAGATGCTGTGCTTCTGCTCCTGTTCTTACCAGTCTTCCTGGTAGTGGAACTGTGAGGAGAATCCCTCCCATGGTGATGTAAGAAAGCAAGTGGATTCTGGCTCGACGGTTCTTTTATGTGCACATCAAGTGTTTATGGTGAGATAGCCTGCGTTTCTGCTTTGAAACCCCCATTTTTGTCATTTTCTATACTTCAGATATTTCTAAAATGCAAGTCTGGTGCACTCCCCAGCTTGTAGTTATCTTCAGGATCCATTCCTGACTCCTTGGCATAGTATAATTGGCTCCTCACGACCTGTGTCCTGCCTGTTCTCCAGCTTCATATCTCACCCTGGGTTGAAACTTCAGCCAGGAGAAGCCAGGTTTTCTTCCGTCTTGCTTTTAGATACACTGCTCCCTCTACCTAGCAAGCCTTTTCCTGTCTCTCTGTCTAGCTCATTCTGATTTGTCCTTGAAGACGCAGTTGGCATTCCTTGGAGCTGTCTTCTGTGATGTATCACCCTGTCGCTGCCCTCAATGTGAATTAGGTATTTTCCCTAATTCAGTAACACCCCGCACACACCTCTGTCCTAACACTCATCACAGGGCTGACAGATGTTCATTTACATATCTGTCTATGTATTTGAGGCCAGTGCAGGCTGAACTCTGCCCTCCCAGTGCCCAGGCTGAACTCTGCCCTCCCAGTGCCCAGGAGAGTATCTAGCACATGATAGGTACTCAAACACATGCTGAAATAATGAATGCAATAGATGGGGGAAGGACCTGTGGCCTTGGCTAGCCTGGGATAACTAGATTCCAGCAAAGGAGTTAACACCAGCAGGGGAAACTAGATCACCTGAGAAAAGCCGTATGCTGCTTTTGGACTGATATTCTTGGAAGACAGCCCTTAGCTTAGGTCAGACTGGCACCTGAAGGAATTATTCTAGAGGTATATGCGGGGTGGGGGAGGTGGTAGGGGTGGGTCTCACATGTATCCCATAGACCAGGAATAGTACCTGTGACCTGATACCTGAATAGCAGTCGTCCTCAACCGGGGGCAATTTGGGCAATGTCTGGAGACATTTTTGATTGTCACAGTGTAGGGGAGAGAAGGTGATGTTGGCATCTAATAGGGGGAAATCAGGGATGCTGGTAATCATACTACAATGCACAGGAAGTCCCTGCAGCAAAAAACTATCTGGTCCAAATGTTAATAGTGCCAAGTTTGAGAAACCTGCTAAACCAGGAAGAGTTACTGAACATCTATTTTTAAGTTAATTTAAAGCTAATTAAACTTAATAAGAGATAACTATGTTGACATGAGAACCACACTAGAATCCAGGAGATATGCATTCTAGTCCTGGCTGTAGAAAAAGTTAGCTGTCTCTCCTAGAGCAAGTCAGTTTACCTTTCCACTATAAAATAAAGAGGGTCAGACTAAGGCCCCTTTCAGTTCTAGATTCCATGGCTCTTAACCCAGCTCACATGTCTGAATAAACCCACCAATGATTGACAATAAGAAGAGAATTGTGATCACACATTCTATTTTTCACACTGGCTAACCATCTTTCTGTTCAGGACTTGGAAGAGTTTCTGATCCTTTGCTTTGGCAAGATACTGATGACTCTCATAACATCACTTAAGAGACAAGACAAGAAATATTCATATGCCATTTGAAATATTGCCTCCTGGGTACAACACTAACCAGCACATGACATTTGTGAATGTTTTCCAACTGTGTCTACTGGATGTCAGGAACAAGAGAAAGGAAGGTGCCGAAGTAAAGTTAAAAGTTCAAGTCTGAATATCTACTTTTCTAGATTCTAGAAAATCATGGTATATGTAGGTATTTATATATAGTGAAGCATATTGGGGAGAAGCATGTGGGGGTTCACTTAGGGGACTGGATGATGTGTTGGGATTTTGCAGTATCTTTAAATACATTTGTTGTTTTTTTTTTTTTTTTTACTGCATTAAACTATCACAGTGAACTATAATTGCTAGCAGAAATTTTAGAAATCCCAGTATGTATTCAGGTTAGCTTTCAGTGCCCTCCCCAGTATAGCACAGCGATACCTATTTAGCCTTCCCTCCCACTCATGTGCTGCAGGATTCCTTCATTCAAGCAATCTAGTCAAAACAAGATTACTTATTCTACTGAGACATGAATTTACATGACACCACTTCTGTATGTTAACTCATATTCTTGTTCTATGACTTTGCATTTTTTCTGGCGTCCACTTCAGTCTTCATTCTCTAAATTCTACCCTTCATTCAAGGTTCAAGTTCAGCACTTTGGTGAAGATGTCCTTGATCACATCCCCCTATCCTGCCACTTTAAATTCTGATAGCATCTATTGGCTTTTACTACTTTACAGTAGTAATTACTAGAATACAGATCTTACCTCTGCTAAATGGTGTGTTCCCTGCAGCTTCCCAATCTACTCCTTTGGGAAGACCTGCTTGCTTGTTTATATGTGGCCCTTGACTCTAAGCTCGTGCAGGGACAGTTTCATCATCGTCATGTGGCCCTAGGTCTGAGACATGTCATGCACATAATATGTGCTTAACCAATACTTATTTATCTGATATATGCATGGATTTATTGCCTACTGATTTAATTAATCTAAAATAGGTTATCTGTTAGCTTATTTTAGCATTCTTTGTTAGAAGTTAACAAAATGCCAGCAAAGGGATTTGCTAGGAAGATAACTTATATTTAATTATGATATCTAATTTAAAATATTTTGGCTAATACTTTATTAAGACTCCTATTAAGATTCTAGATTTTCAAATTACTGCCAATAAAGCTTTATAATTAATAGTGCCTGACATTTCTTATGGAAATGCCAACAGACTGTCTAGAGTCCTCATTAGGTTACATTTTCATTGAATAAAAACGTATAATACGAATGTTCAATGTTTCTTAGCAATTAAGGACACAGAGCTCCAGTGTGATGTTGTTTCTACTTTTTTCCCAAAACTATACTGAGTGTTGGACAGGCATGTTAGCATGAGCTGACAAAAAGGTGTAGGCTCTAAGGAAGAATAGAAATTATTCCAGCCTAACATTAACCCAATAAGGATGTTGGTGTGTCATCTGTTCAGTGTGTTAAAACATTGACAAGTAGTGAACTACTTTGACTCACTAAACTAAGTCATACAGAGCACAAAAAAGATTTCAAACCCTGTTAAGTCAAGAGAGAAAATTGGAATGGTTTCTGATATAGTTTGGATATGTTTGTCCCCTCAAAGCTCACGTTGAAATAGGATCCCCAATGTGACAGTGTTGGCAGGTACAGCCTAGTGGGAGGTGTTTGGGTCATGGGGGCAGATCCTGCATGAATAGATTAATGCCCTCCCTGGGGAGTGAGTGAGGTCTTGCAGGAATGAATTTGTTCCCTCAAGAGGGGGTTGTTAAAAAGAGCCTGGCACCTTCCTCTCTCTCTCTTTTGCTTCTCTCTTGCCATGTGATCTTGCACATGCCAGCTGCCCTACTGCTTTTCACCATGAGTAGAAGCAGCCTGAGGCCTGGGCCAGATGCAGCTGCTGCAGAATCGTGAGCCAAATAAACTTCTCTTCTTTATAAATTACCCAGTCTCAGGTATTCTGTTATAGCAACACAAAAACAGTGTTTAATCTAACGTACAGCATATGCTTTTCCTCTTCCTTCCATCCTAATCAAATCAACCTGTCTTTTCATGTATAAATACACAGACACACACACACACACACATATTTATGGAAATCTATATGCATACACTTATACACTTATATACATATCCATGCATGTGTGTGTGTGTGTGTATGTATATTTCTCTCTCTCGTATAGCACTCACTCATAATCTGCCAGGCTCTAGTCCGGCCCTGTCTGGCTTCAGAAAGTCTGAAGAAACCAGAGCTCTACAGAAAGCCAAATAAATCATTCTGTCCTATATGCGAGATCCAAATAACACTTACATTTGGAACTCCTTTGTAACACACCTAATCAATTCCATATGTATTTAATTACTGGCTTGTATTGTATAGGGTGATTGAAAAAGTCTTGCACATTGTCCACCCAGACTCCTAGCAACTTCTTCCAGAGAGGATATCTCCAGACCTCATGTTTGTACTGCATCTTCTTTTTCAATCTTAAAGAAATGAAGAATCTCATGTGGCTGTCATTGCAGTTGTCAAAGGTAAGCTACAAAGGGGTCAAGGTTGATTGATGCATGCCTTTGTAACATGAGGGGTATACATTGACCATTTGTTAAGTTATAGAGAGTTAGGAGAATTCCTTTACAATGAGGAATGTCCAATTGCAGCCCATGCTCTGAATCAAGCCTGCTGGCAGTTATTGTAAATAAAGTTTTATTGAAACACAGCTATGCCCATTCCTTTATGTGTTGTCTGTGGCTGCTTTTGTATTCAACAGAGTTGAATATTTGCAACAGAGAGTGCCTGGCCTCCAAAGTCTAAAATATTTACTATCTGGCCCTTTATAGAATAAGTATGTAGACCTTGCTTCACAAATTATTCTTGACCACATGTTTCTATAAACACTAGTTATTGATTAATGCACTTCCAAAGGTGTGCCTTTCTTTAGGAATCACATTGTATTTGAACTGTTTCTAATACTGAAGTCACAATTCCACAATTAATCTGTAAAATCCTTGAAGATTCTCATATAGACTCTTATATAGAGAGCCTATATAGCACAGCAGTGAGTGTAAGCCTGTTAAAAATATTTCTGGATAGAAATTGAGAATTTATCATAAGAATCAAATCATGTAACATAAGAAAAGATTATCTCTGTTTTTCTTGTGTATACCTGACTTTCCACCTACCTTACTTTTCCTGCGTATCTCCCAGGATGTTTAAGTTTTAGTATGTTTAAGTACTAGGTCTCTGCACTTAGAAAAGGAGTAGGAAAACTTGAAATATAAAATACAGCTGGAGAAATGCCAACTATAAAAGTTATATCTCACGAATCTGCTTTTTATCTCAGGGACCAAAAGAAAAAAGTAGAGGGAAGCATCCTGGTTTACTATATTCTATTTTTAAAAGTAGTAAGCCTTTGATTAAGACCTACAGTTGTGATAAGGCATGGTGTGGGTTACAAAAATGAAAAAGCATGATTCTTGGTCTGAGTAGCTTAAATCCTTTGGGTAATATTAATAACATTTTTGTAGTATTTTATAGTTTATCTGCTCTTTCTCCCTACACCATATCATTTTATCCCTACAATGACTCTGTGAAATGGACTGTTTCAACATACTAGTTTATCATCATCACTGCATGTTGTTGCTTTACTTTTACAAGAGGGAAAACCATGTAATTTGAAACTGTCTTGACTGCAAATGTAAAAACTTGTCTTCTAATTCCTAGTTCCTTATGTTAAACTATCCAATCTAGAATTAAGCTAGGTAACTTTTAATGAGCACCCTAGAAATGTGCCTTTTTTAGGCTAAGCGTAATCTAGTGATATTTGCCTCATTTTATATTATTAATGGGACAAGCTCAATTCAGGATTTAAAAAGTTCACAATAAATCTGTATATCTCCTTCATAATCTGTATCTTGGCCAATACACTGTGGCAATTCAATAAATACTGTACTATTAGCGGATGAATTAGAAACACTGATATAGGACAAAGCATTGTGCCCTTCAAAGCTCCTTGATCTGTTTACATTGATATTAATAGATGATTCTGGGCTTCAGTCACAGACTTGAATAATTCAGGTAATATGACCTGCTGCACTTTTTAAAAAAATTATAAAATATTCTGGGAAATTTTTTAGATAAGTGACATATGCAAGTTACAGAAAAAGTTTTTTAAAATCCACAGAAAATTAAGAAGTTATCTGAAATACAGTTGTGTTGAAATAATTAGATAGTCAGTATACTAAATAAACTTGCTCATAAGTTGTTCCATTTGGATTAGTGTCTAAAGGGAATGTTTTGCCATTAATAGCACATGGGAGATAAGTAGAAAATAATACTGATTGGGCCGGCCCGGTGGCGCACTGGATAGTGCGCCGCTTGGGAAGCGCGGCGGCGCTCCCGCCCGAGGGTTCGGATCCCACATACAGACCGGTTCCTGCTCACTGGCTGAGCGAGGCGCGGGAGCAACACCGAGGGTTGCAATCCCGTTGCCGGTCCCCGGTCCGGTACGGGGGCAACACTTAGGGTTGCGATCCGTTGCCGGACACAGAAAAAGACAAAAGACAANGTTGCAATCCCGTTGCCGGTCCCCGGTCTGGTACGGGGGCAACACTTAGGGTTGCGATCCGTTGCCGGACACAGAAAAAGACAAAAGACAAAATAATAATAATAATAATAATAATAATACTGATTTTCCATATTTATGCTCTTTTGAATTGATGGACGAATAATATATTTGTAGGCCAAAGTCAAAAAACAATGAATTCTATGTATCTCAATTAATGTATTACATAACTGAATAGTATTTTATAAGTATTATGCAATTGTGTAGTATTAGTATCTATTTGAGAATATAATGAACATCTGATGGTATCTTATAAATTGGGCTTCTACCATCCATAAAAGTTAAGGTTAACCTCTTTAGGGTGCAATAGCATGAAGTATACTTCATGCTTGTTCACAACTCTGTATGCACCAGGATAAGAAGTAAAACAGCAGAGGCATAATATATTGTACTCTACTGCCACTGGAATTCTTTGGAAGTCTGTTCTAGAGCCCCTTTCCAGCAGTGTATATTATTTACATTTAGATGGGAAATGAAGAGAATCTAGAAACCCTGCACATTTGCCAAAGACAACTAGAGATTTCCATTTTGTAAATCTTACTTATTGTTTCTTTTTTTAAAACCCAAATAAATACAAATGCATGTGTTAGATATTTTGGGGGCCTGTTGCCAAATTGGATGCTACTGTGCAAGGATATGTCAAAAAGTTCATTGAAAAATAGAATTAAAAGATGATACAATCTTTCCATGAACTTTTTGAAGTACGCTTGTATATAAAGAAACTGTGTGGAGTATGGTAACACCATCTGGCACTGTGAACAAATTTTGGAATGCTTGTGGAAATTTCAAAGAAAAATGTAGGACATTTTGTGTACAGTTTTCTTAAACTGATTTCCATGTGATTTGAGATTTAGGAAGTGCATTATACAGGTTTTCAATAGATATTTGGATGATTTTTTTAAATATCCAGATAGTCCTTTATGAAAACATATAATGCCTGCCTTTTATATAATACCTGCCTTTTCACTTTCAATAACTCATTAATTTTTTTGTATAATAGGAGCTTGTAGTAGTAGTTATTTACAATATGCTATGTAACAAAATATTTAAGGGATTTAATCAAGTAGCAAACCAAAGTGCCTCCCAGTTTGAAGCAAGGGAAACTGAAGTGTGTCCACAATATATGTTTGATTCTTATAGAATCAAGAAAGGCAGCAGAGTACTATCAATTTGGGACCTAAGTTTTATGTTTTGAAGACTTCAATAGAGATAATAAAGTGTCAAACATTAAATATACATTGCTCACAACATTTAACTACCTACTAAGCTATGATAAAAAAATGACTAAAACTCACAAAATACGAGCAAAACAGCACCCCAAATGTAAAATATATTGCTCTGTTTGTTCCTCTATCTGTAGATACTTTTTACTTAGTTCATCAACATTGGAGGAGTCAAGTTGATTCAGATTTTAATTTGGTAGGCTGAAGGCACTGTTTCAGTTTGAAAACTGAGAATCCTTATTGTAACAGTTTTAAGTGACCTAATTTTATATATGTTGACAGCAGTAATACCAAGGTGAACCTAAAATCATTGCTGGCTGTTCTCTGTTATATTTTAAATCAAATATTAGAGAAACAGGGATTTTCAAAATATGATTAAAACAATATTAAACTATTTGGATGTTACCAACATATTAGTATATCTCTCAACCCAGACATATAAATCCTGTGTTCTACAAAGATGTTTAGTTATTTCAGGTTCAAGTCTATATAACCAATGTCCATGGACTATGTTTGAAGGATGGTGCTGACTCTAAAATATGGAATTTATTGACTGATGGAACTGTTCAAGTGCCCCCCCCCCACGTAATAGGTTTTCTACGTTATGTTTCAAACCCATTTTTTATGAGGAATCAACAGATGTTCCATGAAAAAATTATTCTAAGGATGCCCAGTAGTTTTTTTCTCAGGCCCCACGTAATAGGTTTTCTACATTATGTTTCAAACCCATTTTTTATAAGGAATCAACAGATGTTCCATGAAAAAATTATTCTAAGGATGCCCAGTAGTTTTTTTCTCAGCCATTCACATTTAATTTGGGGTGGGAATCTAAGTAAGAAAATTAATATCTATCCTACCTTTTTTAAAAGTTTATGTTAGTAAGAGAGTCAAATATGATAAGTATTTCTTAAAGTCAGGTGTTTTATTGAAACCAATTTAGGTTGGAAGAAGTAGAAAAAATTCAGAATGATAGTATATCATATTATCTTACAAGCAAATATTTAATGTGAATTAGTGGCCATG
>NW_007730158.1:15940-16697 GCF_000696425.1 Galeopterus variegatus
TCAAAGGCTTTGGTAGAGATAGTAAAGTGTTATATACCAAGAAAATACTCTTAGAAGATGCTGTTTTCCTGCACTGAATTCCATAGGAGAGATAAATTGACACAGCTCTAGCACTAGCTTCCACGTTTTCTGTTATCTTCGTCTAGTTATTGGTAGCTGTACTTTGGCTACACTCTACCTACATAGTTTGGCCATAATTGTGAGGGGGTTAAAGCATAGGCTCTGGAGCCAGACTGCCTGAGTTGGACTTCCAGCTCCCTAATTACTAGTTCTGTGACCTCAGCTAAAGCAAATTACTATTCAGTATCTCTGCTTCCTCACCTGTAAAAAAGGCGATGATAGTACCTACCTCATGGGGTGGTTGAGGAGATTAAGTAAATTAATGTACTGAAAGCACTAAGAGTGGCTGGTACATATGTGCTCAAGGCCTGTTAGCTATTGAGGATTTTGGTTATAATTATTGCTATCAAATTCCAAGGCACTGGCTCCTTTCTTGCGAACAAAGATACTGCATTTGATATAGAAGAAAATCGGGATGTAACAACATGTGTCCTACC
Organism: Galeopterus variegatus; assembly: GCF_000696425.1. Classification (NCBI taxonomy): domain Eukaryota; kingdom Metazoa; phylum Chordata; class Mammalia; order Dermoptera; family Cynocephalidae; genus Galeopterus; species Galeopterus variegatus. Next base: position 16,498 of record NW_007730158.1, read on the forward strand.
AAGTGATAAGAAAAATATCTTTAAGACAGGCAATAAGAAAGCTCTAAAATTAGAGAAATGCTACCAGTGACATGAGGAAATAGGAATAGTAATGTTTAGTCTAATGGAAGGGAAAGGGAGAAGAGATTTTTTGTCTTGTTTTGGAAAATCAGAACACTGTTGGATGCTTGTTTAGAGGCAATGGAGGCCATCTGGAGAAA
>NW_007730158.1:16804-27081 GCF_000696425.1 Galeopterus variegatus
TTTGGAAAATCAGAACACTGTTGGATGCTTGTTTAGAGGCAATGGAGGCCATCTGGAGAAACCAATTCTGTTGCACAGGGTGGAACAGGGTTAAGTGACAGCTTAGTAGTAGCTAGGGCATGAATTCTGTAGGCCCCTGGCCATATAATGTCACAGATTATCAAAGTGAACAGCAGGGGGCAGAGTTAATGAGAGGTGGAAAGAGTTGTCCAGCTCCAATGATCAATGTTTATGACATGGCTTTCTTATTAAACAAACATACTGATGACATTAGTTTGTCTCTTTCCCATCATTTGAGTGCATTAGGACCTTAATATTCTAAATCCTTCCATTTTATTTATTCTATCTATATATTTTTTATATTCCTTTGTATTAACCCTTTTGACCATTACTAGTGGTTGCTACCTTTTCATTAATTAACTTGTTAATTAATTAATTAGATCAATTTTAAAATTTATATTAGTCATATTTCTTAAAATCACCAAAATATGTTTTCCCCTGTTGAATAAATAGTAAAGGGATTTAAGCATGTACTGGGGATATTTTATTATTATTTAAAATAGAGAAATTCTTCTTAAAGATTTATGAATTGAGTCTATTTAAAATAATTGCTTAATGGGCCGGCCCCGTGGCCACTCTGGAGAGTGAGGCGCTGGGAGCGCAGCGACGCTCCTGCCGTGGGTTTGGATCCTGTATAGGACTGGCCGGTGCACTCACTGGCTGAGCGCGGTGCCGGCGACACCACACCAAGGGTTGTGATCCCCTTACCGGTCATGAAAAAGACAAAAAAAATATATATATATTGCTTAATACCTATCCAAAATGATCCGCATGGATTGTTTGGAATTTAACAGGGATAAGAGGAAAGAACCAGAAAACAAACAAAAAAACTTAGATTTTTTTTTATTAGCTGACATATTTTATTTGTCATCATAACGAGTCAAAAAACATACACAGAAAGTAAGTATTCTTTCTTTATCAACGTTAAGAGAAGTCCAGATGTGAAAATTATCCTGTAAGCATCTGCAGGATTTCAAAAGCATAGATAGAATTATATTATAGTTTTAATTTGTTCAAAAAAAATTTAAAAGTCCAACCTACAGGGAGCACTTTCTTTTCATAATATTGTTACCATTTTCAGTAGTTGTTATGGATTGTAAAGCTAAATTTTTGACTCGACTAAAAGTGCATACGTTTAACCTTTTAACTTTATCTGGATGAATTATTTTAGGAATTTATGATCCATGCTCATTTTGAGTAGATAGTGAAGAAAGTGAAGTATTTTTAAGATTTCGTGTTTACAGTGACTGAGATTTTTTCAAAGAAAAAAGTTTCCGCAGCAAGAGCTAAGCAAATATCTGTCAGTGTACCTTCCAAAAAAATGAATTGAGTCCTGTGTCTTAAAAACAGCCCTTTAAAAATAAGTCATGAGGGAGACGAAGAGCTGAGCAGTAACCCTCCTCTGTGGTGGACGATATTCCAGTTTTCACTTCAATCAGTTTTGTACAATGCTTTGGGAGCAGAATAACTAGGGATATGAAATCATTTTTCAAGATGCTGTATGTACACACTCATAGTTCTATTTCTGTCTTCATTGGAACAGACAATTTATGTGATGCACTTGTAAGACTCCAAGAACAAAGACCAATTTCCCTAAAGGTGATGAGCACCCTTGAATTTTATAAATGCAAAAAAAAAAAAAAAACTATTTTCATGTTGTCACATTTACATAATGAAATGTGCTAGATGTAGAGAGTCTCCACGATGAGTCTCAGGAAGTATGCCCACTGTGGATATTAATTTTATTCTGAGATTCAGAAAGTGGAGGTAGGCAGTTCTTAACAAGCATTGACAAGTAGTAATTAACAGTGGGTGTTGTGAGAGATGAAGGGATAAAAGGATTTGGGCATCAGCTTCTGAACAGGAGTATCTTTCATTCTTGGAAAAACAAGTATTCAATTGATCTGTTTATGATCTTTAGGCTAGGTTTCAGGATCAGAACACGAATGTGAGTGTGACTGAAATGAACCACCTGTTTTCTGCAAATGGAAGTGAGGAAAAGGTCAAGTACGGACAATATATTAATCCTTTTGGCACATCATAGCCATTTTGCTTGTTTTGTTTTACTTTGGGGAGATGCGTAGGGCTGAGAGTAGGAATGCCTTACATTTGATCTCTCATGTGATTCTACTCATGACCGTAGCATGCTGTTCAAGCACGCGATAGCAACGTGGGAGATTCTAAAGTTCAAACGTTGCCCTGTATCTTTGCTCCCTCTGTTTTTTTTTTTTTCCTGGAATGTTTACACGGTATTGTTTGCTCTTTAATTGTATCAATGTTGTCCAGCCAGAGAACTGTTTCCCTCACAACATGTGTAGAAGCAGTGCTCATGCTTAAAACGTTCATAGCTATCTGACAAATAATCAAATGCCCAAATCCAGGTATTGCAAGAGGCACAGATATGTTACAGCTTCCCTTCCTTTTTCATGAATTCTAAAATGAATGATCAGAACACAGAGACTGGTGGATTACTCTCCACATGAACTTTCTCTGCAATTCCCTCATCTTTGGGGGCACAGTCCTGCCTAAACTTGTTTATATCGCATTCCACATATGGGGCAGAGTTATGCATGTGTAAACACTCTACCCTTGTCCAGTACCATGTTATGTAATGGCCGTAAATGCTCTCCTGTGTTTGAGTATAAACCATGAGGAGGAACGTGAGAGTGCGAAACTAAGTCTTTCTTTTCTATCAAAAAGAAAGTCACCTGAGCACTCTCTTAGTATTTAAGCATAAGCAGAAAGGCACTTTTGCCCATTTTGCTAAAGCTCATGGCCACAATATGAGATCATGGAGGAGGTGATCTTATAATAATGGCCACATTGTAAGATCTATTAGTCCTGAATGCAGAAAATTGGGGCTGGTTTTAAAGTTTTCAGTAATTTGCTTTATTAGCTAATAGTTGGCATGCCGCTCAGATTCCAGCTGCTAAGAAAACAGCATGCTCATTCAGGTATTTCCACTGCTGGAGTGGAGAGAATAAAAATGCAATAAACTAAGACTAAAAGAATGCTTTAGGGTCAGCTACTGGGAGGTTTTAATTATCACTTCACAGATGGTCCAAACAGAGGAAGAAATGGAGATCTGGAAGCCAGCCTGTACAGTTCTGCCACTAATTTTAATGGTGTTTTCATTCATTCATTCATTCATTCATTCATTCATTCATTCATTCATTCATTCATTCATTCATTCATTCATTCATTCATTCATTCATTCATTCATTCATTCATTCATTCATTCATTCATTCATTCATTCTGCCTTGTAGGGAAGATGGAGTAGGAATAAGAATGAGTATGGACATCTCACTCGGTGATCTTGTTCTTCCTGAGAGTTTTACCTGTCACAGATAGGAAGAACCTTAATTGTAAAATAAATTTCAGGTAACTATATAGTAGAACTCAATAAATACTTATTGATTGAATGTAATTATGAATTCAGTGAATACCTACGTTCTTGTAGACACCAAGCTAGATACTGGGTGTATAAAAGTGAGTGCGATATGGTCACTGCCTTCAAAGGGCTTATGATTTAGTCGAGGACACGGGTGTGTAAATAAGTAGAGTGAGATGCATGCCATAAAGAGAAGAAGGTGTGGCTATAGTGCAAAGGAATAGAAGAGATTTGTGAAGTTCAAGGGATCGCATTGTATTGAGGTGGAAGTGGGGGTCGTGAGAGATGTTACTTAAGGTGCCCTTTCCTGCCACTCACTCCCAGTCTGTTATCAGCATAGCTACTGCAATGTAAATGTCGTGTAAGTGGCAATGTAAAGCCATGTTCCAGTGGCTTTTCATCGTGTACACCTACATCTGCAGTGTGGAATTTAAACTCTTCAGTATGGTTTGCAATCCTTGTCGCAATCTGGGTTTCTGTCCAGACTTGCCCACTGCCATTTCCTGCTGAGAGCCTTTCCCTCTAACTAGACTGGTGGGAAGAAGATGTGTTCTCAACACTTTCATCTTGTCATTGCTCCTGGAGTGCCCTCCCCCGCTGAATGGTTGACCGGACATGTTTCGAGACTCAGCTGAAATGAATTAGCCTCTATTGAAAGCTTCCTTGATGTCACCTTCCGTCTAGGTAAATTATCACACAAAAGGCCAGAGGCAGCTTGTAATGGTTAACTTTATGTATCAACTTGACTGGGCTAAAAGATGCCCAGATATCTTGTAAAACTTTATTTCTGGATGTGTCTGTGGGTGTGTTTCCAAAAGGGATTAACATTTGAATTGGTAGACCGAGTAAGGAAGGTCCACCCTCACCAATGCAGGCAGGCATCATCCAAACCCTGGAGGGCCTGGATAGAACAAAAAGGTGAAGGAAGGACGAATTTGTTCTCTGCTTGAGCTGGGACATCTATCTTCTCCTGCCCTTGGACATCAGTGCTCTTGGTTCTTGGGCCTCCAGACCTGGAACAGGACTACAATCGGCCCCCTGGTTCTTAGGCCTTTGGGCTTAGACTGGAACCAACAGCTTCCCTGAGCCTTCAGCTTGCAGACAGCAGATTGCAGAACTCTCAGCCTCCATAATCACATGAGCCAGTCTCTCATAATAAACCTCTACGTCTCTGTCTGTATATACTATTTTATCTCTGGAGAACCCTGACTGATACACAGCTGTATCAGATGACTTGGAAAGCATGTTGTCCTAAAAAGAATGAACCTATTAAGGCTCAAAAAATGGTGTAAAAAAATAAGTACCATCAGTAAATACTGGGGTGAACTTTGAGTAATTGTCGTCTGAGATCCATATCTCAGACGTGCAAAAAAAAAAAAAAAAAAAAAGTGACAAACCTGTGATAGATCAAGGTAAAACAAGAAGACAGGATAGTCCCTGAGTCTGGACAGTGAAAGAAGAGGAAGGTGGGTACCAGAGCAAAACATTTCCCTTGTCTGCCTGAAGTTTAATCTGAGAAAGATTGGAAATAAGTTCTGGACCACACTACACTTGTGAGTACATACTCACATTCATTGTATTTTTTAAATATATGCTTATGCTATATGTGTAGTAAACTGTATAAAGTTTTATGATTTATAACTACTAATTCAATTATAATAAATTTGTGAATTGAAAATTCCCATTCAAGTATTTTTAAAAGGAAATACCACAATCAGGTAGACCAGAGTGATGGTTACAATCAAGATTCAAATGACCAGAATCAGGTAGTTGAATCAGCAGCACACTTTATAGAATAGTATCTCTATATGATCTATTACTTTTTTAATTTTTTTTTTTTTTTTTTGGCAGCTGGCTGGTACAGGAATCGAACCCTGGACCTTGGTGTTATCAGCACCACCCTCTAACCAACTGAGCTGACCGGCCAGGCCTCTTTTAAATTTATTCAACAATTGATAATTCTACACTCAATTGAATATCACTCAATATTAGTAATCAAAGGCCTAAGAATCAGGCCCTATCCTAATCTCATCACATTCTCAAGAACTCTATGAAATAAGTTGTGTTTTTTCCACTAAAGGAAAATGAATCTGAAGCTTAGGGAGGTTTAAGTAGCTTCACCAACCAGCACACGGAGGACTGAAGATCTAAACCCAGTTCTTTCCAAAGTCAAAGCGCATTCTTAACAATTGACTTCTGCTTCTGCGCTACATGTCTAGATGATTTCATTTCGGAAGCATTTATATCTGAATTGAGGATAATCTTTTGCACCAGATTTATACATATTTTGATGGTAATCTGTGTGTCATGAATCATTAGTCACAGAAATTGTCTAGTCAATTTGTAATTGTTACATCTGAAACTCACTAAGATTAGTGAATTGGCTGATAATAATGTTTGAGTTCAATTTGTTGGTTTGGGCAGGTGTATTGCAAGCTTGGTGTTTAATTACATAATGTGCCTTTGTGAAAATAGAACAGTTGTAAGACCAGTATCAGCAATTCATGAAGGAAGATTTCAAGAAACAGCTGACAAGACTTTGAAAATTCCCCTGGGTATTATGGAGTTCATTTTAAATGAAAATGCAAAGCAATCAAATTCCTTGTAACTGAATTCCTTAATTATACACAATTTCTATTGCTTATTTATTTTTTATTTAAAAAGCAAGAACCTTGATTTCTTGCAACTATGCAAAAATATTAGTGCAAATGGAAAAATACTGGAAGATGATATGAAAAAGAAAATAATTTTGGTCTAAGGATATAGAAGAAGTAGGATGAGTTTTTCCATTTTTTAGAAATTTCAATATCATTTTAGTAGTTTTTCATTTGTAAAATAAACAAATGTAAAATAAGTAAAACTTCTGAAACAATGATATATTTAATATGCATGTATATTTAGTGCATAAAAACATAGTGGGTTGTACTCTATGTGATGTTATACAAGTCATTTAATTCTCTTTAGATACATAGAATATTTTTCTACATATAAAATAAATATAATTAGAAATTTGTAGTCTGAGGTATATATTTAGAATGTCTTCCTCTAAATCGTTCATTAACTTTAAAATAGGCATTCTAGCCTGTTTTAGGTAGAACTACATTTTAGATGTGTCTTGGGTGACACTTATGCCAAAAGCAAATTTATTTAGTATTATAGTATTCTTTACTTTTTGCATGATTATAGTATTCTTTACTTTTTTGCCCCTTTGCAACAACACCTCTTCTCCAATTACAAACCCCATTCAACCCACTTTATTACTCAGGTATGTGCTTAACCTTTTAGGAATCTCCTCATTCCCGACCAAAAAAGGGGGGGAAAAGACCATCTAAAATAGCAGACTGGGGCTGGCTGCCTAGCAAAGTTGGTTAGAGTATACTGTTGATAACACCAAGGTAAAGGGTTCGGATCCCCATACCGGCCAGCTGCCAAAAAAAAAAAACCAACATAAAATAGCAGACCAAAATTCCATGAATGACTTCTACAACAAAACTCGGTCACAAGATATCCCCATCTCCTCTACCTTCAATGTGATCATTGAGAGAAACCACATGTTGTGAGTTGAATTGTGTCCCCCAAAAGATATGTTCAAGTCCTAACACCCAGTATCTATGAATGGGACCTTATCTGGAAATAGGGTCTTTGTAAGTGCAATCAAGTTAAGACAAGATCATACTGGGTTAGGGTGGGCCTTAATCCAATAACTAGTGTCCTTTTAAGATGAGGTAAATTTGTGCACACAAAAGACACACACCAACAATGCCATGTGATAATAGAGGCAGAAATTGGAGTGATATGTCTACAAGCCAAGGAGAGCCAAGGATTGCATGCAATCACCAGAAGCTAGACGGGAGTTAACGAGAGATCCTCCCCTAGAGCCTTAGAGGAATGCACAGCCTTGCTGATATTTTGATTTCAGACTTCTAGGCTCTGGAACTGTGAGATAACCAGTTCTGTTGTTTTAAGATACCCAGTTTATGGAAATTTGTTACAGCAGCCCTGGAAAACCAATATACCACCCAAACCTACAAGGTCCATGTGGAATCACCACCTATGGAGGATGAAGTGAGAGCAGCAATGTGGCATCTGATGACCCTGATGGGTGACAGAAGGACCCCCAAATTACCAACAAATATTCACTGAGAACAGCAGCCCAAACTGGGAAGGATTCTGTTGTATCCAATTCATGAGTGTGTACAAGAGGCCACAATAGGATAAGGTATGTCTAGTGATACTTGAGGAATCCATCCTACATAACAGTAGCAAACCAAAGATCCCTTCCAGGGGCCTATGTTTTGAACTGTTTCTGGTCAGAGGAACCAAAGAAGGAGCTCAGGGCAATCAGATCTTCCAGAGAGTGAGGAAGAAATCCAAGAAAGGGCAGAACGACAGGTGGAGGACTGCAAAGTCTGTGTAGAAATTCTGCCAAGTCTCTGGCTCACCTTAGGACCATGCATGTGCAGAACAATCTGAAGGCAGTTGCAACTGAGATCTGAGGTGCCACCCAACACAGATTCAACAGTCTGCAGTTGGAGTTTAACCAGTCAATTGCCTACTAAAACACAAATATCCACACTCTGAAGGAAAATAGCAGAACTCATAACGTGCGGGATACAATGCAAAATTACTCTACATACCAAGATGCAGAAAAAAGTGATCCATTTGTAAGAGAGAAGACAGTTAACAGATGCCAGCCCCAAGATGACCAAGATGTTAGGATTATCAGACAAAGTTTTAAAAGCAGCTATTGCAACTATTCTGAATGAGGCAAAAGAGAGCATGTTCACAGGAACTCAAAATATAGGAAATTTATAGAATTGTGGAATAGAAACAAATATATTTTTAAAACAAAAATACAGTATAAAATATAATATTAATACACTATAAATAATATAAACTTAAATATAAAATGTATTGAATGGCCTCAATAGCAGAATGAAGATGACAGAGGAAACAATCAGTGAATCTGAAGATAGATAGATAGGAAGAGCCCTTTCTCAGGAATGTATTAGAGAGTGAGATACAGACAAGCAAAAGACTGGAATCAGAAACAGTTATTTATAATGGAGAATGTAGTATACTGTAGACACTGTGAAATTATTTTAAATGGGGGAAAATTGGGACTTTATGTAAAAAGTAGAATAAGCTTGTTGAGTTTCTCAGTGTTCTTAACTGGGACTAAAAGGACGTCAAATCAGATATTGGGGGCTGGGTGGTTAGCTCAGTTGGTTAGAGCACAGTGTTATAACATCAAGGTCAAGAGTTTGGATCCCCATACCGACCAGCCACCAAAAATAAATAAATAATAATAATAATCAAGTATTGGAAGACAGAAGGAGAAAAAGGAGGTGGATGAAGAATTACTAGCTAGCTGTTCTCAATATTGCATACAGCAGGGACTATCAGACAAGTTTAATACCTACTCTTTCTAAAAATACTTAAATATTAATTTATGGGTACTTCCTTAACATAAACTATGCGCACACACACACACACACACACATACACACATGCACATACACACACTATATCCACATTTATCTTATTGGATGGAGAAACATTAGAAGTTTTCCCACATACAGAAACAATACAGTAATGCTTGTAATCTCTACTCCTATTGACAGTATTAGCCAATACAATTAGATAAGAGTTAGCAATCAAAGGCATTAAGATTGAAAGGAAGTTATAAGACTATCTCTATAAATCTGTGCTGTCCATTATGGCAGCCAATAATCACATGTAATTATTAAACGTAAATTAATTAAAATTAATGAAAATTTGGAATTCACTTCTGCAGTTTCACTTGCCACATTCCAAGAGCCCAATAGCTATATCTAGGTAGTGGCTCCCATACTGGATAATGCAAATATTGAATATTTCCTTCATACCAGAAACTTCTATTGAACAGATATTTATAGATGATATGCATAAACTGAGAACCCAAAATAATGAGTGGAAAAGCTACAAACAAAAAATTAATAAAAGACTGGATTGTAAAATTAACAAACCAAATTAATAGCTTTCATATGTAGACTATAATAGCAAGACCTACCAAGAAACATCCAAAACTTACATGAACAAAATTATAAAACATTCCCAGCAAACACAAAGATAAATTTGAATAAATATAAATTTTCATGTCGTTGGATAGGAATGCTCAACATCATATAGAACACGTTCTTTCATTAATTTAGAAATTTAATGCAATGCCAATAAGAGTGCTATTATGTTTTCTTCTGGAACTAGATATAAAACGCATTTGGGAAAATTAAACAAGCAAGAAGAGAAAGGAGAACAGTGGGAGAAGATAGCTTTACCAGATGTTAAGATATATTCCAAACCAGTGACTCTCACTGGGGGGCTATTTTGCCCCTCAGGGAATATTCATCAGTGTTTGGAGACAGCTTTGATTGTCACAGCAAGGGTGGGGTTGAAGTAGAAGGGCACTATTAGAATCTAGTGAGTAGGGGCCAGGGATCTTGCTAAGCATCTGACTTTCCTCAGAACAGCCCCCAATAACAAAGAATTATCTGGTCCAAATGTCAATAGTACTGTGTCTGAGAATCTAGGCTCTAAAGCTTCTCTCATTAAACCATCTTGATGTTGGTGCAAGAGTAGACAGGCCAGTGATACAGAACAGAAAATTCAGAATAAGGATCAGTTTCACATTTAATCTAGTATACAAGTACAGTAAGGCACATTGCAAATTAGTGGGGGAGACATTGACTTTTAAGTAAAGAATATGGTGAAAAGTAAGGAGTATGGTGATGTATGGTAGCCATGTGAAAAAAAAATTAAAAGTTGGATGAATTTTTTTAGACCATA
>NW_007730158.1:28982-30060 GCF_000696425.1 Galeopterus variegatus
TTGTTCTAATCTTTTATATCTCTTTGTCCTTGTATTTTAATTTGTTTGTTCTATCAATTACTGACAGGTCTGTTTTTGTTTTGTTTCCAAAATATTATTTATTAATTTCTTCTTCTCGTGTTTTATTTTTTCTTTGTATATTGTTAGTCTGTGTTATTAGGTGCACACAAAATGTAAAACGGTTATCTTTCTTTTGAATTGAATGTTTTACCCTTATGAAGTAGCCATTCCTTGTGTAATAATGCTTTTTATCTTAAAGTCTACTTCCTCTGATATTAGTATGACTACCCAGCTTCCTTATGGTTAACACACCCTGATGCACATGATAATATTTACCTTCTTATTTGCCTTTTTGTAATTTACTGACCTGCTTAAGTCTATGGATTGGTATGTCCATTAGTTCTGGAAAATTCTCAGTCATTATCTCTTCAAATATTAGCATTTTCTTCTCTCCTCTCCTATGATTGATCAAACATATATTAGTCTTCTCCACATCTCTTAAGCTCTTTTCTATATTTTTCATATTTTTTTCTCTCTGTGCTGAAATTCTGAGTAATTACTTCAATATTCTCATTAACTAATTCTTCTACTTTGTTTTATCTGTTTCTTAACTCATCTATTGAGCTTTTAACTTCAGCTATTACATTTTTTATTTGGGGATATTTTAGTTGATTCTTTTTCAGATCTGCAAGTTTACTTTAGTTTTCTGCTTTCTGCAAATCTTTCCAAACTTTTGTCATGTACTCCTTTAAACATATTGAAGATATTTGTTTTATAATTTGTGTCTGGTAATTTGCTGTCTCTTATTTCTGCTGGCTCTCATTTATGTTTCCTTGTTACCTTGTATTTTGGTTATCCTTCATGGAGTGCTGGTCATTGTCCTTGAAAAACTTTGTGGAGATTCTCTGAAGTCTATGATGATAATGGTCTCTTCCTGAGAGATTTGCCATTTGTGTCTGACAGTGCTTGAGTGTGCTACCAGTTAGGAGCCACCTCAAACCAAGTTCAAGGCTTGGGACTCCCTGGCCTGTCTCAGCTATGCATACCCAGACTGCACGTCTGCTGGTCTGTGGTCTTA
>NW_007730158.1:30591-66042 GCF_000696425.1 Galeopterus variegatus
GTGTCCTATTTGCTTTGCTACTTTATTTTTTTTAACTATACATGCTCTTTTGAAGTAATTTAGACAAGAAAGAATGTAAAAAATAAACATTTATATACTTATGTTGTCAACATTATATGTTCTATGCACCACTAATGCAAGAGAGAGAGAAAGATAAAAATACTTTTGAAAACTGATAACTATAAATGCCGTTGTAACTAAAATGTTAAAATTTTTTGAATTTAGTATAAGAAAAATAAAAGGAAGTAAAATTGAGGGAATCGTTGAATTTCATGTATGTCTTTACCACAGGAGAACTCAGTTCCTAAAATCTGTCTGTACGATTAATTTAAAAAAAAAAACAAAAAACACGGGTGTAAACATTAAAAACATTAAGATATTGTAGTCAATTATGCTTTTTAAAAACATATCATGCTTCAGTTTTAGACTGTATTTATAGACTGTCTTCTGTGGAAGTTTGGAATATTGTTCCTTCTACCTTCCCTGTTATGAATTATATCATACTTACATCATTGAGGATATTGCATTCATGTTCATTTCTTTGACTACAATTATCAAGGCTGTTTTGCTCTATGTTCAGATGGATTGAAAGTTAACACCATACTTTCACTTCTTGTTTCTTTGTTCCTGAATTCTTTTTTTGAGACCTATGAATTTTGTTGTCAACCATTTAGAAGGGATTGTGGGTGCTAATTCCTTAAGTAATTTCAGATTTGAGAATATGACTTTAGAAATAGAATGACATAGTAACGTTTCTTTGTTCCTGAATTCTTTTTTTGAGACCTATGAATTTTGTTGTCAACCATTTAGAAGTGATTGTGGGTGCTAATTCCTTAAGTAATTTCAGATTTGAGAATATGACTTTAGAAATAGAATGACATAGTAATTGCACTAGAATATTACTGGCAACACCTTTTTCCATAAGAGCTTTACAGATCAATGATTCTCGAACTTCAGTATGCATAGAAATTCCCTGGATACTTTTTTAAAAATATCAACTCAGTAGGTCTGGCATTGGGACTGAGATTCTGCGTTTCTACCTGCGCACCCCACCTCAAGTAGTATGTTTGCTTTGTTTTCTTTGGGTCCTGAATGATGCTACAGAGAAATCTAACACCAGCTTTATCTCTCTCCTCTTGAAAGTGGTTTGCTTTTTCTATCTGGATGCCTGAAGAATTCTTTCATCACTGAGATTCAATCATATTGGACTTGAGATTCTCTATCAGACATTCTTGGGGAAAAAGTGTGTTCTTTTCAATTTAGAGATGCATTTTTTTTTTTTTTTAATTTATAAGGTACTCCCTTGAATTCTATTTAAAAACACATTTTCTGTACCATCTGATGGGGTCTCTATTTTAGGCAGAGGAATTATTTTTATTGTATTATCTTGGGCTGTGTTCTGGATCTCTTAGCTTCATTTATAGCTTTGTTCTCATTGTGTTCTTTATTTGCATCCACTCTAATTATCCAAAGCCTTTCCTCTATATTAGTAATTGAGTTCTCATAGTATCTATTCTGTTAATTCTTATTTCTAATTTTTTTAATTTAGTGCTGTAATTATGTTGTCTTGAACCTTGTGATGTTTTTTCTTAGGTGACTATTATCCCTTTTTATTCCGTTCTTGATCTGTGCTTTCCTCTAAGGTGGCTCTTTCCCTCTTGCAGGCTACATTCCCTTTCCCCCATAGGAAATTGGCAGAGTTACCAAGCCATTGCCTTTGCCGGAACTTGAGTGCCCTGTCTTGTTCTGATGCAATACATTGCGGGTGACTTCTTGACTTTTTTCCCACAGTACATGATACCTGCTTATTCACCCTTTGGATCATTTCCCTCAATTTGGAGCGTGTCCCTGGAACCTCCGTATACATCAGTAAGAGGGAGCCTCGTTGTTCATTTCTCTATCCCACCACCTCGTCCCCAACAATAGTTTTTGTCACTCCTCAGTTCAAAGAGAAAAAAGTGAATGAACCAATACAGTTTGATTTTTTTCAGATTTAGGGGAGTATTTTTATCAGTATGGTTTTTGGCTGTGGGGTGGGGTGGGGTGGGGTAAGCATAAGCGCAGGGTTTAGAGACAAGTACTTCTCTGATTTTCTCTGTAGAGGCTTCCATGTCTTTATTTGTTGGCCCTTTCACTGTCTGATTGCACTTCTGATGCTTTTTTTCCTAGTGATTTTTTTAAAATTTTAGGTCAGGGCTGGCTGGTTAGCTCCGTTGGTTAGAGTGTATACTGATAACACCAAGGTCCAGGATTCAATCCCTGTACCAGCCAGCTGCAAAAATAATAAATAAATAAATAATTTTTAAAAAGAAAGAAAATTTAAGTCAGGTCTGATGGAGTTTGGATGTGTTGTCCCCTCCAAAACTCATGTGGAAATTTGATCTCCAATGTGGCAGTGTTGGAAACTGATTGAGTCATGGAAGTAGATCCCTTATGAATGGATTAATGCTCTCCCTGGGGGAGGGAGGATTAATGAGTGAATTCTTGCTCCATTAGTTCCCACGAGAGCTTGTTGTTTATAGGACCCTGGCACCTTCTCTCTCTCTCTTGCTTCTTCTCGCCATGTGATCTGCTTGTACCCGCCGGCTGCCATGACATTTTCCACCATGACTAGAAGCAGCCTGAGGCCCGTGCCAGATGCAGCTGTCCCAGAATCATAAGCCAAATAAAACCCTTTTCCTTATAAATTACCCAGTCTCAAGTAGTTCTGTTATAACAACACAAAACGGACTAATACAAGGTCATACCACTCCATTGTTTTAAATTCTCCAGTGGCTCCCTGTCTCTTTGAGAGTCAAAGCTAAAGATCTTATACTGGCTCCCTGGGCCCAGGGGGATCGGCCTCCATCCTCACCCAGTCTCCTCCCTGACCTTGTCCACTTCCCTCTTCCTTGCTCAATCTGCAGAGGCCAGCTGGCCTCCTTGTTATTCCACAAGCACAGGTGTTTACCTGCCTCAGGGTCTTCCACCTTATCTCCTCCCACACACCTCTCACCATATCCTCAGGTCTAGCTCCTCCTCTCCTAAATGTTTGCTTCAAAAGTGTTTGCTGAAAGTGACCTTCTCTGACCAAGCTAGTGAAAACTGGAGCCTCAGCCTGTTTTCTATCACTTCTTAATACACCATATCCTTTACTTCTTCATTTTATTTCCTGTCTGCCTCTCCTGCTCTGCTCTTTGTTCCCTCCCAAGGCAAGCTTCACCAAGGCAAAGAATTTTTTGGCTAAAATAGGACCTGGCACATAATCAGTATTTACTAAATATTTGGCTGAATTTATTTATTTGTTTATTTTGCTTATCATGATACTGAGGAGAGAAATTCTTTGAGGGTATTTCTATTTCCCCGTTCACCCTTCTCACTTAATCTTCTCAATCATGTATTGTATTTTGATGAAGATGGGGAGCCACTAGACAATTTTAAACAATGCAGTGACATGACCTGCTCTGGTTCCTAGAAAATCTGTTCTAGTATCAGGAGTTCACCCTATTCATCTAAACTATGTTTTCAACCCTAGCCAGCTCAGATTTCTTTGTTCAATGGAGAAATATAGAAATACATACATAAAGAAAATAGCCTTCACTTCTCTGCACTGCTAGGTCAATCTATTTTGGTGTTAAGATAGTCTGGGAAGTAAAAAAAAAAAAAGAGCAGTTAGAAATTTGACTCCCTTATTTTGCCCCCCCCCCCTTTTTTTAACCATTTCTTGTTATATTTTCCCTCTTGGTGACAAAAGCCATATTTTTAATTAATGTTCAGCAAGTGCATGATTTCCTTAAGTGGCAGAGTTGTGAGTGGTGGAAGGTGTTTCCCTTCAAACTTCACTACTTGTTTTTCCAGGTGGTTTTCTTGAGTCTGCATTCCTAAGCACTCTGGGTGATAACTAAATCTCTGCTCTACCCTTCATGGGTTTTGAAAGTATTTAAAATGAAATCAAAACATGTTTTTAAATGAGATATTGACATTTGAACATTAATATCACTGTATATATAGTTTAATGTCACATAAGTTCTTCTCCCAAGTCTATTGTAGTCTTAACTATCTTCAAACTATCTCAGCTAAATCCTTTATGTTATTTTGAATTCTTAGCATTTAGCTGTGAAGAAGACACTTGTTAACTGGAATCAAAACTCGGCCGGTAGACTAAACATGAATAATAATTATCATTGTTGTGTCTCAAGCACTGTGCCAAGTGCTTAACATGCATCTTCTTTTCTCATCCTCACAGTAATCTAATGATTTAGGTAAATTAAAGGATAATTTTTTGAAAGGTTAAAATCATGACTCTAATACAAATATAAAATGAACACATGTCCAAGATCTTAGTTAACTTATTAATTAATGAGGAAACCAATAAGATGTTATAATTGATTCAAAAAGGAGAATTCAAAGAACTACATGTGTATAGGCAACTAGGAATGCTGAAATGATTTGCAAATAAATGTAGAACGGGTTAATGTCTAATGATCAATTCCATCTCAGTGGGCACAATTTGCATTTCTGTGGACGAGAATCATTTGTATTACTATCAGTGTTTTATATCTTATGGAGCAATAAAATAGCTCAAAGACAATGAAACGTGGAGATAACCCAAAAGGTTGTTCCAACTAGGACACCCAGTAGTCTTCACCCATTTCAAAGTCTTTCACTATTATTCCAACTTATAGATTTTAGAACTCAATACATAGAAATGAAAATAAACTTAATATATATAAGAGCTTTAATTTTTGGAAAACAAAAGATGATCTTTAAAGAAAGCAAATAATCATAGAATATTAAAGCTTGAACAAATATTAGAGATCAAACTTTACATTTTATAGATGAAAGAATTTGGGGTTAAATGACTTGCCAAAAATCAGAAAGTAGGCTGCTGGCAAAGTCAAGAGAAGAACAGAGAAATTTAGGCTTTATTCTAGAGTATTATTAAAATAAACAGAAACAAAAAATTAAAAACCTCACGTTAAAATTACTGTTAAATATATTATACTTAATGAATTACCCCTCTGAGATAAAAATAAACTGAAGCAAACATCAGTTAAGAAAATTCCCTAAGGTATAGAATAAGACCAGAGACTGGTATCAGAAAACCTATTTTTCCCCATCAGGAAAAATGTGGCAAACTCATATTGCTTAATTACACAATTATAATGATTTTAAAATTACAAATATACTCTCTGACTATTAGGTTTTACTGAGCTGATTATTGTCTCTTTGATTCAATATATGCAAGGAGACATTTTCTGAGAAGACATCCTAATCAAACAACATTCTTTTTTTAATTATGTCAAAATATTCCCTTGCCATAAAGATACATTATCAAAGAGATTACTTCAATTACAGATGTGAATGCTGATTTAGTAAATTAAGGATATGCCTGACATTGAATCTAACAGATAGCTAACCTGAGTGGTACAATTTTTAAATTAAAAATTAAGTCATATTCAGATTTGATTCACATATAAAAAGTTTTTGTTAGAGTTAGTCATTTTTCTCAGCTGCTTAGGATGCTGAAACACAAATACGGGTCATCAATACAGCCTCATTTAACAACGAAGTACTTTAACAAGTGCGAAAGTCCTGAAGACTCACTGATCTGCTTATTCAGATTGGCATTACCAATATAACAATAAATGGATACCATAACTTACTGTTGTAGAAAATATGCGAAGACTTCTGGGATGGACTCAATCATATAGCTCTGTGTTTTGGACTTATCCTATCTATGTCCCTTGTTCTATTTGAAAACCATTTTTTCTGACTTGTAAGCATTTTCTTTGATTAAAATAGTAACTGATCAGTGAACAGTAGTATTGGAGAAATATTAACTATTACATAACCTAAAGGCTGATGCACATCTGGTGAATAAGGAAAAGTAGTTTTGCAATCTCCACTTGGAGATTACCTGTCTGTGCTGATAACATGCTTGGCTTAAAAAATTATTTGTGCTGGCAAGGACATAGGCTTTTCCAACGAAATGAGATTTTTCTTTCCAGGTACATCTTACATTTGGAGAAAACAAACATGTAGGAGGGACCTCTGTGAAGTCTTTCATTGTACTTATGATTTTGATGACCTTCCCTTCAGTACTTAGTTGAATTTCAGACACCACAATTTGAATGTAATATTGAAAACTTTGAGTCTGCAGGTAAAGAAAAACTACCATTAAAATTGCAGACTGTGTTCTCACAGAACAGGGCCAGAAGAAAAAAAATTTTGCTGAGTGGAATTTGAGAATATATAATAAAGCGTCTTAGTCTGCTCAGGCTTCTATAACAAAATACCATACACTTGATGGCTTCAGCAATACACATTTATTTTTCACAGTTCTGGAGGCTGGGAAGTCCAAGATCAAGGTGCTGGTAGATTTGGTGTCTGGTGAGGTCCCACTTCCTGGCCGACCTTCTGGTTGTGTCCTCACGTGGTGAAAGGGGGAGAACTCTTGTCTCTTCCACTCCTTATGAGGGCATTAATCCTATGCATAAGGGCTACCATCATGACTTAATCACCTTCTAAAGGCCCTACCTCCTAATACCATCACACTGGAGGTTAAGGTTTAAACATATGAATGGAAGGGTGGGAGAGGACACAAATATTCAGTCTATAGCACTAACCTGTATTCAATTCATGAACAAATTCTATACTCTCCACCTTCAACATTTGTCCTGAGAGAGACTTTTATCATCACCTCCACAGCCACTATCTTGGTCCAAGGCATTATCATCTCTCACTTGGATTATTGCAGAACTTAACTTGTCTTCCTGATTTTTCCATTTCCAAGGTGGTCTATTTTCATCCCAGCAGGCCAGAGTGGTCCTTTTCAAGTGGAAATCTGATCATTTTATGTCTCTGCTCAAAGATTCTCCAATGGCTCCCATCTTATTCTGAGTTAAAAGCAAAGTCATTACTATGACTTACAAGCTGTTTTAGCTCTGGTTTTCCCCAAAGTGGAGCCTGAGATAAGAGCTTTGTGCAGGTGGTTTATTGCTGGAAATGATCCCCAAATCAAGACTGTTTGAAAAGTGAAACAAGGGAGGAGGGAGAAGAAAGCCAAAGGGGTATTATTGAGGTGATCCCCACTGTGGGCAAAAGTGGAGCTGGATCCCTCTGGAGGAATCCCCTCAACAAGCTATCTATGGATCCCCTAGAATTGTCCTCCAAAGCGTGGAAGAAGGAAGTATTTATCCACTGGGGCTCATCCCCTGTGAGGACTCCTGGCTTTCATAGGGCTAAGTGGGTTCATGCAGGTGTCCCATGTGGCAGTGGGAAGGAAGCAAGAGATGAGTAGTCATCAGGAGAGGTGGGATGAGAGCTGTGGGATGACACCTGTGCAGGTGGCTGCCTGGGTAGTAGCTTGGATGAAAGGATGGCTGATAGCATGTGAGGTGCAGCTCAAGTGGGCTCTGATACAAAGCCCCATCTTACCCTTACCTCACTGCCTTTCTGACCTCATTCTCACTCTTTCCCGCACTCACACTCTGCCCTGCTTGCTGTTCCTAGAACAAAATGTACGTGCACTCACCTCAGGGCCTCTGCACATACTGCTGCCCCTGCCAGGAATGCCCTCCCCCTGAAATTCACGCAGCTAGCTTCCTCGCTTTCTTCAGATTTTAACTCCAAAGTCACATTTTAATTGAGGCATTCTTAGCTATCTCATTTAAAATTTAGATTCCCACTCTCCTAATAGGTTGTATCCCTTGTCTTAGTCTGCTTGTGCTGTTATAACAAAATACCACAGACAGGGTAATTTATCAATAATACAAATGTATTTCTCACAGTTCTGGATGCCAGGAATGTTCGAATTAAGGTGCTGGCAGGTTCAGTGAGGGTCTGTTCCATCAACGGGTTCTTCTCAGGGCAGCATCCTCACATGGCAGAAGTGGAAGGATAAAAGGGTAGGAACGCTGCATCCTCACATGGCAGGAGAGCAGAAGAGCAAAAAGAGCCTAAGCTAGTCTCATCCAGCCCTTTTGTAAGGCACTAATCCATTTATGAGAGCTCTGATCATTTCCTGAAAGCCCCCACCTCTCACTATGACCACGATGGGATTAAGTTTGAACACATGAGGACATTCAGACCATAGCATCCCTCTTCCCTACTTAATTTTCTTTTTCACATGGGGTAGCATTTCATATGCTTTACTTTTTATCTTGCTTACTTTCTCCTCCACTGGAATTGTGTGTGTACGTACACACATGTGTATGTGTTTTGTTTACTGCTGTATCTTCCGCACCCGGTATAGTGCTCACTACATAGTAGGCACTTAATAAGTATTTGTTGAATAAATGAATGGGTTGAATTTAATTAAATCAAGATACTTCTGGCAAACTTTAAGTTTCCTATTCTTATTTATGAACAGGATGGGAAGTACGGAGGAATGGTGTACTTCACTTTGGAGCTATGATACTCTAAAGGAAGATAACTGACTCAGAAACAGGGTAATTACATTTTCCATGACCTAGAAGTTAATAAGTATGAAACTTGGAATGTGGACTGGCTCAGCCCTACCCTGAGAACACTGCTGTGAAGGCCACATCCTTTACAGACAACCTAGGCACAGATAGGATCATCTGCCTGGTTATTTATGATACTTGCAAGCAATATTGTTAACAGTTTTATGTGGCTTTTATGTTCCCAATTATCTAGGGATCATGAATTTTCTATCAAGTCAAGGGCCATCACCAGCACCTCCCAGAAAACACAATGACAGTTCACCCAGGAGCACCGGCTCTTGTCAGTTGCAACCATGGGTAAAATGTGGGCCTTAGTGGAATGCATTTCACTGTAGATGCTAACAAGCAGATGTGGCTGGGTGGCTGCTCTCTTCCAGCCAAACACTAGGCCATCAGTTCAGCTGGGCTGTCAGCTTTGGGAGTTTGTGGATCTTGGTCCAGCACATCCTGACAAGCCCACAGAGGGCAGTGCTACTCTAGGCTAGGTCAAAATATAGCTCAAATGTGGTTGCTGAAACCTTATTCCTGACTGGACCACTGAGGAGTCTGTTTGTGCGCTCTCTTCTGGACATGCTTTTATACATAGAGCACAGGTGGTCCAGGAAACCTGTCTGGTTTTCACTTATCTAGACCCTTTTAGTTTCATAGCATAGTTCTTCTATCTTCCATGCTAGAGACTGGCATGACCACATATAAAATGTAATTTCCGTGCAAAGAGTTAAAATTAATTTCAGACTTTCTTTAGAAACTGTTTTCTTGTCTTGATATGATATGGAATTATAACCTACCACATCAAAAATGATAGAAAAGAGTCAGCAGAGAAAGTTATGTATTTGGAGAGGAAATGTGGGCATGTGTTTACACAAAACAAGTGCTTTTTTAATAGGTCTATTTATACAGCAGTCTTGTTATTTATGGAACCTAGATAAAAGTCAAATGATGGGTTTTCCCAAAGGTTTTTTATGTGTTATATGAAATTAATATATAATGGAATAAGCTAGTATGCATGTAATGACAATTAATATATATTTTATTCTGTATACCTATAACATATGTAGTATATATTGAAATTATTATGCAACTTGAATTAAACTAATATGGGTCTAATGCCTTATCATTTAAAGTTGTGTATATATATATATATATATATATATATATATATATATTTTTTTTTTTTGTCCTTTTTTGAGACTGGCCACACCGCGCTCAGCCAGTGAGCACTGTGAGCGCACCGGTCATCCCTATATAGGATCCAAACCCGCGGCGGAAGCGCTGCTGCGCTCCCAGCACCGCACTCTCCCGAGTGCGCCACAGGCTCGGCCCAAAGTTGTATATATTTTTTAAAAACAAGTTTGGTTAGCCCTTTTACTACAGTTGATGGTTTGTTTTCTAGTTGAAATTTGTATTGATTTGTCATGAATTTTGAGCAGAAAGTTAACAAGTATCTAGCTAGTGAAATGTATTTTTTTTATTCCAAAGTTTACTCATCAAATTTCTAAGTTACAAGTTTTTAAAAATCTGGCAATTTCTAGTCTTTTTACCCATTTGAAGTTTTTGTATTTCTGCTGCTACTACTACTCCTATTGGCTCTAAAATAAATCTTTGCTTTAAAATCATTGTTATCATATTCAGTGCTCCCAGTTGAATATTATCTATAATAATCTGCATTTTACAGATAAAGGTATTGATTGGTTAAATTCCTGCCCTTAATTACATAGCCAGAAGGTGGCAGAATTAGAATTAAAATCCAGGAATTTGTTTCCAGACTACACATTCTTAACCATTTTATTATAACTTGATGAAACTTGAATGGATACATATATTTAATGTACATTTCTTATTAAAGCCAACCTATCAAGTTCATCAGAAAGAATTTCCCCAACTAACTACCTTTGGTAAGATATAAGGTCTTCTCCCCAGTAAAGAACATCTCTGTTCTATTTAGTTAATTTTTTTAAAAACTTAGAAACTTGAGGGGGGGAAATTAGTAATGAAATAGTTATTCCTGGATTTATTCTTACCTTCTCCAAAAGAGGCATTTTCTTCCTCCTCAGAAGGCCTATAGCCTTCTATCTGTATTTCCTTTATGGAGTTTTCTCCTTGTGACACCTTATTTCTGTAACTGCTTTTTCTCTTCTCCTAGAGTTTTATTAAAAAACTCTCTAAGGGTAGGAGCTCTATCTTCTACCTACTATAGGAGTATACTCCTAGTGTGCTTAATAGTAATATCTTTTTTGAGTGAATGAACCTTTACCACAATCTCTTTCTATGCATATACCCTACTTAACTAAATGCATTGGATGTGGGAGATGAAATTGATGAATAGCACAAGAAAAGGAAAAGAGAAATATTTGGGAAGGAAAATAACTAATACAGGAATTCTGTAATAGGCTGCATCCATTTGAAGAATAAAGGAATAAAAACTCCCCAAAGAAGACAAGTATTAGCATTTTTACACCCACTCAAGTACTTCCCAATCAAATTGACCCACTTTTCTTGATTTTAGTTCCAAATCCCCTATGATTATAGCACCAATTAGAGGATAAGGGAATACATAACTCTTATTAATGAAGAACTCCTAGTTCACCAAGAGACACAAGACTAGCACCTAAATAACTCTAATCCAAGTTAGAATTGTTTTTTTTTTTTTTTTTTGTCTTTTGTCTTTTTCCGTGTCCGGCAACGGATCGAAACCCTCAGTGTTGGCCCCGTACCGGACCGGGGACCGGCAACGGGATTGCAACCCTCGGTGTTGCTCCCGCGCCTCGCTCAGCCAGTGAGTGGGAACCGGTCTGTATGTGGGATCCGAACCCTCGGGTGGGAGCGCCGCCACGCTTCCTAAGCGGCGCACTTATCCAGTGCGCCACCGGGCCGGCCCCAAGTTAGAATTGTTAAAGAACAATTTTTTAAAGTAAAAATATAAAATGAATATATGCCAAAGATTTTATTTAACTCATTAATTAACAAGGGGATCAGTAATCAATTCTATATGGTTAAATGGAAAATTCAAAATGACATCTATTTATCGGCAATCAGGAATGCTGAAATGAATTTTTTTTCAAAAAGATAACCGGTAAGGGGATCTTTACCCTTGACTTGGTGTTGTCAGCACCACGCTCTCCCAAGTGAGCTAACCAGCCATCCCTATGTAGGGATCCGAACCTGTAGCCTTGATGTTACCAGCACCACACTCTCCCAAGTGAGCCACAGGCCGGCCCTTGAAATGAATTTTAAAATAGATGCAAAACTGGCAAAACTTATCAATATCCATAGAGAAATAATCATCTACTTTCTACCAGCATACAATTCATATGCATTTCTATGGTCAGTTGTCATTTGCATTATTAAAAGACAATGAAAGGTTGAAATAACCCAGGGAGGTGTGCAGGACAGGACACCCAGTACCCTTTTATGCTCATTTCAATATAATACTATAGTATAATACTAATTTAATATGATACTAATACTCTCAGGCTTTTTGGTCTCTGAGCCACTTTGTACTTTTAGGACTTCTTGAACATCTTAAAGAGCTTTTGTCTATGTAGGTCATAACTATCCATACTTAATGTTTTGGAAATTGAGACAGAAATTTTTCTTTTTTTTTTTTCCTTTTTGTCTTTTTTACTGACCGGTAAAGGGATTGCAACACTCGGTGTCGCACCCGCACCGCGCTCAGCCAGTGAGCGGGAACCGGTCTCCACATGGGATCCGAACCCTCGGCAGGAGGGCCGCCGTGCTCCCAAGCGGCACACTCTCCAGTGCGCCACTGGGCCAGCCCAGCATGTTTCATATTGGTGTAACATCTTAGTATTGCCAGGGAGAAAAGATAGTTTTTTTCCTGAACCCTGCACAGTTTTTAGTTGGGACACCTATAAAAAAATTCAGAATGATAAAGAAAAACAGACAAGTTTATTAATGCATGCAGCACACATCACGCTGGGGGAACCTCAGTGAACAATAACTCAAAGCAGTGGTTTACAGCAACAAATTTGTGGAGAAATGATGGGATAAAGGAAAGCAGTTTGGGGCTTCCAAGGGCAGGAAGCTGTGAGAAGGTAAACATATGGGAGGAAACTAATGGAGTAAGGTTTGTTTGCACATTCCTCTGGTGCTGTCTCTGGGCTGATTAGAGTCTAGATGTGTCTCCAGTGAAGGATTATTTAGGGAGAGAAGGGGCTGGATAGAGAGAGCCTTTCCTTCATTTTCCCCTTCTTAATTGCCTTCAGCTCAAAAGTAATTTTTATGACATATTTGGGGGTGGCATATTCTGGTTTCCTTCAGTATTATTTTTATAGTATCAGTATTATTTTGATATTACAGACATGCTGAAAAGGAACCATTGTCCTAAAACATCAGTTTGTTCCAGAATATGAAAAAGCATAATTAACTGTCTTAGTCCGCTTGGGCTGCCATAACAAAATACTATAAACTGGGAAACTTATAAACAACAAAGATGTATTTTTCACAGTTCTGGAGGCTGGAGAATCCAAGATCAAGGTGCTGGCAGATTCTATGGCAGGCCAAGGCTCACTTCCTACTTTGTAGAAGGCTGTCTTTCTATGGTGTCCTCACATGGTGGAAGAGAGAGGGTTCTCTCCGAATTCACTTTTGTAAGGGTTTCATCCTCATAATGTAATCACTTCCCAAAGGCCCCCACCTTCTAATATCATCACATTTGGGGAACAGGTTTTAATATTTGGATTTTGGGGGCACACAAATATTCAATCTATAGCACTGAGGATTGTTGCTTTAGAACAAAATTCTTTTTCCTTGAAAAAGGAAAGCACAGCTGTATTTTTATCACTGTTACACCTGGTATAGTCTTATCCTCTTGCTTGTACCATTCAATAAACATGAGTAACTTCTATTTCACAGAGAAGACTAGAGAATGGATCATTGAGAACTGTCTATCATACACAAGCATTTTTTTAGCAGACTAACAGCACCCATAAATACACCTCACACAACTTTCTGCAACCACATACATCTCTTTTACATCTTCGTAAAGTGGCCCCCAAAATAAATGAATAAAAACAACACATTGATTACTATGACCCAAAGCTATAGCTTCACTCTATAGCACATGCAAATAAAAAGGAAACGTATGCAATGATTATCCATTAACTAATTAAATTTAATATTAATGTGAGGTTAGATAGGAATTGTGAGCTGGATGAGCTGGTGGGTAAGACACAAGAATCAAAGATGGCTTTGAGGTTTTGAATACGGTGACTTGGCTGGGAGTGGCAGGTGGGGAGTAGAGATGCCGGGAAGAGAAGTAGAGACACCAGGGAGGTAAACAGTTTCCAGGAAGGTGGTGATTTCTGTTTGGGATACAATGAGTCTGAGGTGTCAAAACGGAGAAATAGCCAGCAGACATTTGGCAATGCATCACTCATATTTGGAAGATATGTCAGGGCCTTTATTGGGGCTGGGTCCTAAAAGTTACAGATTTGTGAATTATCTTTATTGAGGTGATAGTTGAGGCCATGCAAATTGATGAAATAGCCAGAAAGAACATAAAGAGAAATAAACGCATTTCAGAACCTAATGGTTATTCTAACAGTGCATAAGTATTACTTAATTTGAGCATGAAATAATGTTTTTTCTAACTGTTTTCACAGTGCAAAAGCCAAAAGAGAGCATCACCATAGCATGTTCAGGCTTGAGGCTACTGACATGATGTAAAAACCGTTTTGGTGAGCACTGAAATCCAGACTCAGAATTATGCCAGTTTCACCTTGCTTCTCTCTATTTTGAACTTCCTTGTGCATTGGTTTCCTCTTTGTGTGTGACTTGCTTAAATTTTTTTTTTTTTTTAGCTCATTTATCTCTTGTTTTGTCTGATGTGGATTTGTAACGCTGCCTGATTTACCTTGATGCCAGTTTGGAAATTTAATGGGACTCTGCTTTTGTAACAAATTCATGGTTTCATTCAGGAGATGATATGCCTATGTTCCTTGCCTACGTACCTGGAGTACCCTTACCTGGTTTTCACCCACCAATGAATTAATTTAGTACAATGTATGTTTAGGTCACCACTATTCTTTCAAAATGTTTCAGGGAACTTATAAGTGTTATATGTTATGAAAACCAATTGTGTTTCTGTCCTTTAAAGTTTACATGTCAGTGTTTAAGCATAGTGCCTGGCACATAATAGTTACTCAATAAACATATGTTGAATAAATGTGTGAAGATCTTGGATACACAGATAAAAGTTTGAGTTATTTACTGAGGTCGTTTCCATACCCTGTAAGTTACCATATGAAATTCACACTACTGAGTATGCTAAGCATAGGGATGGAATAGTCACATTCTTGGCATTTTAGCTTCAAAATAAACTCTTGAAGCACACAAATAAGAAAAGAATTCTGAAAGCCTAGACTTTTTGTTTTTAGAGCTGGGCTATTTAGAAAGACAATAGCATTTTGAGTTTCAAATTTATCAGGATTTAAAATTTAATAAATAATAAATAGGAAAGAGAACAGATGAAGAGCCAAAGTACTCTGACCCTCACCCTCAACTTGATCAAGTTTCCCAAAACTATGGGAGTAGTTTCTGGGAGAGAGGAGGAAATGTGTCTGGATGTGAGTGAGTCTTTGAAAGGTCCTTTACCTTGTCCCTTCATAACTTATTCCTGAGCACATTATGAATAATACAGTTCTGGGCTTGGGAGTCAAAGAGTAGAATGGACTTTTGTGTCTTTTTCCAGGTGAGGTCCAAAGATGTAGCAAGTCAATTACAGAAGATTTATCACCCAGCAAAGTGCAATGGTATCAAAGAGAAATGGTGTCATGGAGTCTGGGTAGAGAGGGTCCTAAGTAGCTGCCTGCATCTTCTTTGGAAGAAGAAAATTCATTCAAAAGTCTTCTATTCTCAGTGAAGGAAAATTGGTGGGCCAATTTGGAATGCAAAGAACACAGAATGAACTTTATGAACTTGAAGTCCATAGGTAATAAACTAGACAAGTGATAAGTAAATCTCAGGCGATCATAGCAGGGGCATATGTCCAAATCAATGACACAAAGTGACAAATTACTTCTCAGTAGATGCCAGTGGAAGACAGAGAATGAAAACAAACCTGAAGTCTTCCCACAGTCAGGTACTATATGAGCCCCTAACCTGCCACATTACTGTACCCTGAACCGTAGAAGCTATCTTGGGTAGGAAATAAGATGGAAAATCCTGGACTGACTATGTCGAACCTGAATCCAATGATGAACTACTGAAAACACTGTTTTTTTGCCATTTATTGGATTAAATTTTCAGCCAGCAGGTAAAGTGGAGACCAGATAGAGATTAAATATTCAGAAAAATAAATTACAATTACAAATATCTGAGTTTTGGGCCTTCTTCTATCAGTATTTCTTTTGAAATGAGCCAACATTCCTATTTAGTTACTAGAAGATACATAACTAAATAGAAAAGTAGCAAGCTTACTTATTAAGTCTTATAAGGTTAAAACTTAAAATGAGATAAATATATCACTACCACATGCAAATGATTATAAATTGTTTTCTATATTTCAAATAGAAAGAATAGAGGAGATTAGGAGGAAGGGTATAAGATGAAAGTGAAACCAATCCGCAATAACAAAAGACTTGCATAAGTATCAGGCAGAATTTTTTGTAATACTAATTAAAATTTATTTTCAGAAGTGATCTTACCAAGCTTAAGGATAGAACGTAGGATAGAGCTTTCTTTAATAGCATAAGATCAGGTATTGTTATTTCCACTGAAGCCTGAAATTCAACTTTATTGTTTAAAGAAATTTGAATATCACAATGTTCAGCATAAGGCAGGGCACAAAATGTCAGGTACGGAACAAAAAAATGGCTGTTTGGTATGTTCCAATCAGCAGCCCTATCTGAAAGAACAATAAGTTAGATTTACATATCATAGTTCAAATAATCTACTATTAGGGAATAAATCAGAAACAGAAGCATTCCTCCATATTTTTTTTTATCTCCTACATGTAAATATGGGTATAATAAAGAAAGAAACCCCTTTTGGGTTTGCAAAAAAAATAGAGACAAAAAATAAAGCCTAAATTTATTTACCTGAGATTTTATTATAAAATTCTTTAATTCATTTTATCATTAAGATTCTTGGTGGGTCTCGTAGATAATACACGTTTAGCTCTCCTATCTTTGTTTTATACAACATCTATATATTTGTTCGCTTTGAAAAAATATTTTCTGGGGCCAGCCCGTGGCTCACTTGGGAGAGTGTGTCGGATCCCATATAGGGATGGCCGGTTCGCTCCCTCAGGAGAGCCTGGTGCTGACAACACCAAGTCAAGGGTTAAGATCCCCTTACCGGTCATCTTTTGAAAAAAAAAAAAAAAAGAAAGAAAGAAAAAATATTTTCTGTATTACCAACATATGCTTATTGTAGACAATTTGAAAAATTAAATGTATAATCCTTCTACCCAGACATAATCATTTTTATTATTTTGTTATATATTCCTCAGCTTTTCTCTATGTATCTATACATTTATTTTATATAATTGATATCACAGTACATAAACAATCTTTTATTCCCACATCTTAAAATATAACATAAGCATTTTCCCATGGTTAAAAAAACTCTTCAAAAATGTTTTTTATTTGTTGTTTAATTTTCTGTTTATGTTGTATACCACAACACACTCAACTATTAATATTTTGTGAACATTGTGTTTGTTTTTCCATTTTAAATTATAAATAACGTGATGAATATACATAAGTTTTATCCAGGACTACGTTTTAGTTACCTCCCCTCATTCCTCACCTCTACCTTACACCGTGCACACAGGATAGATCACTAGAAGTTGACGCTGACTCAAAGGGTATTAACCTGTGGGCTAACCTGTGTTGCCCCCAAATTTCATATGTTGGAGACCTAACCCCCAGTGCAATTATATATGGAGATAGGGTTGTTAGGAGGTGAGGTCACAAGAGTGGGATCTAATCCAATAGGACTGTGGTCTTATAAGAAGAGGAGGATATTTCTCCCTTTCTCCCCACCCTGCACTATGAGCACACAGCAAGAAGGTGGCTGTTTGCAAGCCAGAAAGAGAGCCCTCAGCAGAAATCAAATCAGCTGGCACCTTGATCTTGGACTTCTAGTCTCCAGAACTGTGAGAACTAAATCTCTGTTGTTTAAGCCAACCAGTCTGTGGTATTTTGTTATGGCAGCCCAAGCAGAATAATACAAACATTTAAAAAGTTATTGACACATATTGATAAATTACTTTCCAGAAAAATGTTACCAATATACACCACTCTAGCAGTTTATAAGGGGCCCTATTGCCCTGTACCCTCACCAATATTCAATTTTTTAACTTTATTCTTTTCAAATATACATATTTTTAAAGTTTTCAAAAGTTTGTTCTTTTAAAGTTTGTTTCATCAAATAGTCTTAGCTTTCATGGCATTGCCTTCTGAATATAGCACTATATTTTGAAATTCCCAGTGTTAGTAATATTTCACAGAGATAAAAAGGTCCACTTAGGAATCCTAAAACAAAATAAAGCAAAGCAAACAAAAACATAAGAAAATAGAAAAATTTCCAGCATTTTATCATCTCCATTTTTATACTCATGGAAAGAAAAGGCTAAGAATTAAGAACTTGAGATTGTTCCAAGGCCATATAATAAGAGGGTCAACAATCAAAGACTCTCTTCATATAAGGTCTATTCAATTTAAAGCACTCATCTATATATATATATATTTTAGACAGAAAGATGTAATTTTTGTTAGAAAATAGTAATACGGAAAAATTGCCACAGAATTAGAAATTATACTCTCCCTAAGTAACTTTATCAAGCTTTTAAACACTCTCCTTTTTTTGATAAGCACTTTAAATTATTACATGTTGCGTGTGCAATAATTTTCTTTCCTTCAGTTTGCAATAGAAATAAGTGACTTAAGAGACAGGTTGGAATTAAGAACTAAATTCCATTTCCCCACCTAGTTTTATGCTAAGGACATTGTACTGTGCTCTCCACAAAAAGCAGGTATTGGTAGCACAAATTAGTTTACTATTAAATAGTAACAGAGCAAATTTCTGTTTCTGTTAATGCCACTGACAATTATTTTGACAAATCCATGACATGTGACTTTATGTCTGACTCACTTTTCCATTCTTACTCCATTCTTAACTCACCTGTTCCATTTAGTATTACTTTACAGCACATCGTGCACTGTTTTCCTGACTTTGCCCTGAGTTGGCAGCAAGTGCAGGGAGATGAAAATATCTTTCACGTCAATCTGTCTTGCCTCATAACATTCTCAAGCTGTTTTCTCTATTTTAGCATTTCAAGGGCAGTTCTCTCCTACTGGGTCCTCTTAAAGAGGTGCCTACCGAGTTGATAAAAGAACAAAAAGAAAGGAAAGTTAAATTCACCTACACTGACCACATGGTCAAAGAGAGAGAAGAAAATAAAAGGCATCCAGATTGGAAAAGATGAAGTCAAACTGTTCATGTTTGCAGATGACGTGATCCTATATATCAAATGGCCTAAAGCCTCTACAAAAAACTCTTAGAGTCGATGACTGATTTCAGCAAAGTTGTAGGATACAAAATAAACAAACAAAAATCAATAGTATTTCTATAGTCCAACAGTGAACATGCAGAAAAGGAAATCAAGAAAGCTAGCCCATTTACAATAGTCCACAAAAAAATAAGATACTTAGGAATAAAGTTTTTTTGTCTTTTTTCCGTGTCCGGCAACGGATCGCAACCCTCAGTGTTGCCCCCGTACCGGACCGGGGACCGGCAACGGGATCGCAAGCCTCGGCGTTGCTCCCGTGCCTCGCTCAGCCAGTGAGCGGGAGCCGGTCTGTATGTGGGATCCGAACCCTCGGATGGGAGCGCCGCCGCGCTTCCCAAGCGGCGCACTATCCGGTGCGCCACCCGGGCCGGCCCTAACAAAGGATATTTCTAAAGCCAATCTTAATTAACTCTTGTTTTATGGAAAATCCAGCCCAAAATGTCCTCAGCCCAGAAAGTTTTTCTTATAGACTTTGAGTTTGTGTCTTAAGATTATTTTTTATAGCATCAATGTTGGTTTTTATCTACCATAAATAGGAAAAAAAAAATCACTGGGTTGAGGAATTGGAATGATAATTTGAGCAGAGTGATGAGTGGGTAGGGTATGGAATAAAAATGCCAGTTCTTCATATAGAAAAATGTTCTATTTCAGAAAAAAAATACCTCTTTGGTTCTAAAAAAAAATCATTTCAGTGGTGCTTTCCTTGTTCAATTTAGAAATGCAGTATAACAATTCTAATTTCATAAATGTCTACTGTGCTTTAAATTGAACAGAAAAGATGTAATTAAGTGTGTATAATTTACTTGCAGTGAAATTAGGTTTAAAGTTACTTCTTCCTCTGTGTCCATTGCAGTGTGGAAAATGCTAGTTTTTTAAGTTTTATAGAAAAATGATGTTTCCTTATATTAGGATCTAATAAAATTGAATGCACGCTGGAAAACAACATTTGCATAGTTTCAATGGAGACTTTTAGAAAAGACTCATGTGTAATTCAAAGAATATTTTGATTCCTGTAGAATATGAGATAGTGTTTCTCCTCTTTCTGTTGACCAAAATGTATACCCTTTGGTTGATAGTATCAGAATATACCCTAGGAAAGCTATGGCAATTCCATGTCAGTAAACTTCAGCTGGGATATACAGAATTGAATGTATTAGTATTTCTTTCCAAGGGGGAATTTTCTCTAATAATACACAAATGTGACATAAAAATAGTAACATGGCTTTATCAAGACTGTTCAAAACAGTGTGTATCTTGGTAAATTTTAGACAAATTAGAGATTATCAAGCCCTGATCTAAAATAATAACAATAATAATAACAACATTGTGTGATTACTTTGTGCCAGTCTGTGTACTGTGTCACTTGTACTACCTCATTTAATTCATGTAACAGCCTTATGAAGTAGTTGCTATTAGTACTGTCATTTTACAGATTAAAAAAAACTGAGGCTGAGAGATGTTAATTTATTTCCCCAAGATCACACAGTCAATATGTGTTGGTACCGTGATTTGAATCGGCATTTTGAAAGCCACTTTACTCCATGCTTCTGACCCCACAAAGTTCTCTAGGTGAACACAGGTAGTATTCTTATGGTAGAGGAATCGCAACCTGTCTGTGGCTACCATTTCATTAAAGCGTTATGACATTTTATAAGCAAACTGGATACAAATCTATTTTCAGCATTCTCGATAAAGCAGCATTAACTTATAAATTTGATAATTTAAAACCAGTATGCTTAAGAATTCCTCATACTTGGTTTGATAACTGAAAAGCCTGGTAAGTGGTCTCAGTTTCACTAATGTAGCTATGAATGAATGGGCCTGAGCCTATCATTGTCTTTGAGCTGTTTTACAACTTTGCAAGTTGCAAAAAATTGGGGGTAAGGCAGATGATTCTTAGCTCTAGAAACACAAATGAATTTTGTCCAGAGGAATAAAACTGATCATTGCCTTGTGGATGTTGACCAATTTTGCATCCATTAGTAAATTTACTTCAGCATTCCTTATTTTGTGTGTGTGCTGTTTGAATTCTCCTTCAAACCAGTTGTAAAATCTTACTGATTCCACCATTATTTAAAGTGCTAAATAAAATCTTTAACATATGTTCATTTGTATTTGTATATGACTCATGATTTCACCAATTAAAAAAATTTTTTAATTTTTTTTGGAGACTGGCTGGTATGGGTATCCAAATCCTTGACTTTGGCATTATAACACTGTGCTCTAACCAACTGAGCTAACCAGCTAGCCCTTAAAATTTTCTTTAACACTTCCTTTATTCCATCTTTCCATTTGAGCATCTATTACAGGGGTTGACAAATTGCAACCCAGGGGCCGAATCCAGCCCAAATTCTGTCTTTGTATGGCCAACTGGCTAAGAATGATGTTTACATTTTTAGTGGTTAAAAAATAAATAAATAAATAAATAATAGGGCCGGCCCGGTGGCGCACTGCTACAGTGCGCCGCTTGGGAGCGCGGCGGCGCTCCCGCCGAGGGTTCGGATCCCACATACAGACCGGTTCCCGCTCACTGGCTGAGCGAGGTGTGGGCGCAGCACCGAGGGTTGCGATCCCGTTGCCGGTCCTGGTCCGGTACGGGCGCGACACTGAGGGTTGCGATCCGTTGCTGAACACGAAAAAAGACAAAAAGGAAAAAATAAAAATAAAAATAAAAATAATAATAATAATAATAATAATATTTTGTGGCATGTGAAAATTATACAAAATTCAAATTCTAGTGTTCATAAATAAAGTTTAATTGGAACACAGCCATGCTTATTGGTTAATATATGGTCTATGGCTGCTTTCCTGCTTCAAAGACAGAGTTGAGTAGTTGTTACAGAGGGCAGGTGCCTCCTCCCTTTTCATCTACACATTTTAACTCTTTTCACGATTCCCCTTTCACCAGACTGAAGTCAGCTTAGTGCTCTGAGCACAGGAGAACCTCTGAGAACCTCTTTAAGTCTGGGGGTGCATAGGGGTGCCTGCAACAGCTGCTCTTTTTTGCTCCCCTTTGTCTTCTCTCTCAAAGAGCAATCTCTGCTTTATTGTTCTCCACTGACCAGATCCTTGTTGCCCACACACTGCCCCCTCCCTAACCTAGCCCAGCAGTATTACAAAAAATTATATTTAATCATTAGTATTATTATTGCATTTTAAATACCATCAATTTTTTAAAATGTGGAAATTTGTTTTCTCTCTTGTTATGTAAGTATCTATATAATATTCTCAATTTTGCCTCCAGGACTGCAAACCCTAACATACATTGTCTCTAGCTCTTTACACAAAAAGTTTGTCTGCTCCCATTCTATAAACAGCAGGTGCTATTCTACTCCATAGGCATATAGCAGAGACCTAGAAAGAAGTAGTTCTTGAACTAACGAAACTTACATTCTTACAAGAGAGACCAAAAATAAGCAAACTCATAAATTATACACGTATAGAAGACTCTCTTTGTTCTTAGAAAATACCCATCACAATATTTAGGAGTAACCCTTTACCCTTTATATGATGTATGCAACTTACTCGCAAATGGCTTGGAAAATAAAAACAGTGTGCATGTGTCTGCAAAGTTTTGAGGAGGGAAAGGGTGTTACCCAAGAATTCTGTGCCCAGCTAAATTACAATTTATGTGTCAAGGCAAAGAATGATTTTTAAACACAAGGCCTCAGGAAATACATCACTCCTATACTATTGCTAAAGAAATCTATTTGAATACAAAGGCAAAATTTGATACTCCCAAAATTCTGTGCAGAAAAGTAATAGAATTCATAAATAAATCCAACTAGATTACATTAAAAACACTAATGAATTAGATAAACAACTTGTTAGCCGAATCAGGACTAAAGGAATAAATATAACCAGAGATTCAAAGAAATTTAAAATAATTATCTGAGAATGTATAGCACAAGTCTATGCTAATACATTAGAAAATTTCGATGAAATAAACAATGTTGGGGAAAAATATAAATTTCCAAACTTTTAAAAGAAGACTAATAACACTGGAGTAAAAAAAAAAAAGTGTTGTCAATAAATAACTCCTATAAAGTGCCAGGCTTAGACAATTTCAAGGGTGAATTCTCTTAAATCTTCTAAAAAGAATATGGCTAGCTGACATTGAAGATTTGTAGTCTCCCTTTCATAATATGAAACTATTGCTGGGAAGTGGCTGCATAGCTAAGAATGACATTTCCCGGGCCGACCCTGTGGCTCACTCGGGAGAGTGCAGCGCTGGGAGCACAGTGGCACTGGGAGCACTGAGGCCGCAGGTTCAGATCCTATATGGGGATGGCCGGTGCGCTCACTGGCTGAGCACATTGCGGATGACACCACGCCAAGGGTTGCAATCCCCTTACCGGTCATGAAAAAAAAAAAAAAAAAGAAAGAATGACATTTCCCTGCCATCTAGGTAGAACCACATAGCTATTTCTCAGACAAGAAATGAGGGATGAATGTCACTTCAGTGCCTGGGCAGTTAAGAAGAGGGCTTTTTGCACCTTATTCCCATTTTCAGCCTCTCTATTCACCCACTGGATGATAATGCCCAGGGCATTCTTTTGAATTGCTATGTGAGTAAGATATAAATAAAAATATCAATTGCATTTGAAGTATTGCACATTTTTCAGTAAACTGGTCTATTTGATCTCTTAGCCTATCCTAAGTAATATGCTACAGGGTTAATATCAGAACAGAGAATTAGGGCTGGCCAGTTGGCTAGTTAGCTCAGCTTGTTAGCATGTGGCATGATAACACCAAGGTCAAGGGTTCAGATCTGGATACTGACCAGCTGCCCTGCCCCCGCCAAAACAGAGAGAATTAAAATATTCCCTTTTTTATTCATGTTTTGCCCCTCTTCCTTGGGTATTAAAATAATGTAAGCCATTGTGACAACACTACTAAACAACAAAAATAAAAATAAAAATTTGTTTGAAAAAATTTTTTCAAAAGAAAATAAAAAGTCTACACAAATAAATTAAGACAATTAGTCCTACTTAGAAAACTACCCATCTGACTAGATAGACTATCCTTCTAGAAAATGACACAAAAATAAGCCAAAATAATATTGGGGTGATATAAAAATATTTGGGGACAGCTGCAGCCACTGGTAATGCTGCTGTCCTTAACTCACAAGGTAACTCCACTGCCACCAAGGACACCGCACATGTGAGGGAAGCAGTTGAAGCTGCCAGTACCCCTGCTGCTCCCATGAGGTAACCACATTGTTGCCAAGAACACCACAGACACCAGGGAGCCAGTTGCAGCCACCAGTGCTGTTGCTACCAATGTGAGATAACCCTACTGATGATGCAGACAACATAGCATTATAAGCTGCCACTGTGGACACTGAAACCAAGAAGGTGGCTGCTGCAACTGCCACTGCTGCAGTAACTGCCACCACTGTGCTGTCAGGCAGCCACCATCATTGTGCAAGCAGCCCTCTGCTGCTGGAGCCACTGCTGCCAGGCAGGCAGTCCACCAAAGCCACCTCCACAACCACCACTGCCACGAGGGTGGCCTGCCACCATGGCATCAGCTGCTGCAGCCACTGCTGCTATGCTGGTGGGCCACCAATCACTCGACTACATTGACACAAGGAAAGTCACCAGTGGAGTTCAGGGAAGGACAGTAATAGAAAAAGCAACTACCCTATCAGATGACCAGACATCAATGTAGAGATACTAGAAGTACAAAAAAAAAAAAAAAAAAAAAAAAAAAAAAACAGGAAAATGAGTCCACCAAAGGAATACAATGACTCTAAAGTACCAGACCACATGGAAGAGGCAACCCTTGAAATGACTGAAAAAAGAATTCCACGTAAAAGTCATAAGGAAACTCAATGAAATACAAAAAGATGCAGTTAAATGACACAATGAACTGAGCAAAACTAGCCTGGACATGAAGGAAGAAATATACAAAGTGATTGAACTTCAAAAAAGAGTGTAACAGAACTCATGGAACTGAAGAAGTCATTCAATGAAATAAAAAATTCAATTGAGAGCTTAAGCAGCAGGCTAGGGCAAACAGAAGAAAGAATTTCTGATCTTGAAGACAGTCTCTTCAAAATAACTCAGGCAACAAAAAAAAAAAGGAAAGAAAAAAGAATTTTAAAAAATGAAGAAAATCTAAGAGAGAGAGCAGACAACCTTAATTGCACAAACATCAGAATGATGGGTATTCCTGAAGGGTTGGAGAAAGGAAAAGGCATTGAGAATACAGTCAATGAAATAATAGGGGAAAACATCCCAGTTACAGGGAAAGACATGAAACTTCAGACTCAGGAGGCTCAAAGATCCCCAGACAGATTCCATCCAAAAAGGTTTTTTCCAAGGCACATTATGGTAAAACTGGCAAAACTTAAAGACAAAGAGAGAATCCTAAAACAGCAAGAGAAAAGACTAACATCAGACTTCTCAACAGGAACCCTACAAGCCAGGGGAAAATGGTAGGATATATGCAAAATACTAAAAGAACAAAACTGCCATCCAAGAAATACTATATTCAGCAAGGCTATCCTTCAGAAATGAAGGAGAAATAGTGCATTTCCCAGACAAACAAAAACTATGAGATTTCACCACCACATAACCAGCCCTACAAGAAATCTTCAAGGGAGTCCTGCATCTGGAATCCAAAAAATGAAAATCACTACCATGAATACATGAGAAAGAATAAAAGCCACAGATGGAACAAAAATGAAAAGGAGAAAAAGAAAGAAACTGTATCTTTCCTTGTCCCAAAACCCACAAACACCAAGACAAACAATAAAAAGGAAAGAAAGAAACAAAAGATCAATAAAAAGGAAAGAAAGAAACAAAAGATATTTAAAACATTCAAATAAAAATCAATAAATTGCCAGAAGTAAGAAAATACCTCTCAGTAACAACCCCAAATGTAAATGGATTAAATTTCCTACTCAAAAGACACAGACTGCCTGATTGGATTAAAAAGCTAGACCCAAGTATATGCTGTCTTCAAGAGACTCACCTCATTTATAAAGACACACAAACAGACTAAGAGTGAAGGGATGGAAAAAGATACACCATGCAAATAGAAATAAAAAATGAGCAGAAGTAGCTATTTTTATATCAGATAAAATAGACTTTAAACCAAAAAATATAAAGAGAGGCAAAGGAGGCCATTATGTAATAATAAAGGTATCTATCCAGCAAAAAGACATAACAATCATAAATGTATATGCACCCAACATCAGAGCACCCAGATATGTAAAACAAACACTATAAGACCTAAGGAAAGAGATAAACCCAAATATGAAAATAGCTGGGGACCTGAACACCCCTCTGTCAACAGTGGACAAATCATCTAGGCAACAAATCAACAGAGAAAAACAGGACTTAAACCACACTTTAGTCCAGTTGGACTTGGCAGACATCTGCAGAACATTTCATCCAGCAACCACAGAATATATATTCTTCTCATCAGTGCATGGAACATTCTCCAGGATAGACCACAGGTTAGGTCACACATCAAACCTCAACAAATTTTAAACATTGAAATCATTTCATGTATCTTCTCAGACCACAATGGATTAAAACTAGAAATCAATAACAAGTGAAACTTAGCAAAGTATACAAACACATGGAAATTAAACAACATGCTCTTGAATGACATAGGGGTTGAAGAAGAAATTAAACAATAAATCAAAAATTTTTTGAAACTAATGCAAATAAAGACACACCATACCAAAATCTGCAGGACACTGCAAAAGCAATACTAAGATGGAAGTTTATTGCAATTAACACTTACATCAAAAGAATAAAAAAATTCAAATAAACAACCTAACACTACACCTCAAAGAACTAGAAAAATAAGAAGAATCCTATCCCCAAATTAATAGATGGAAAGAAATAATTAAGATCAGAGCAGAACTAAATGAAATAGAAACCCAAAAAATGATTTAAAAAAAAAGATCAATGAAAAAAAGTTGGTTTTTTGAAAAGATAAACAAAATATACAAAGAATTAGCTAGGCTAACTAAAAAAGAAGAGAAAAGACCAAAGAACAAAAATCAGAAATAAAAAAGGAGACAGACAACTGATACCACAAAAATACAAAGAATCATTAGAGACTATTATAAACAAATATACTCCAATAAATTTGAAAATCTAGAGGAAATGGATAAATTTCTGGACTCATACAAACTTACCAAGACTGGACCAAGAAGAAATAGAAAACCTGAAAAGACCAATAACAGCAATGAGATTGAAGCAGTAATTAGCAGTTTCCCAGCAAAGAAAAGCCCAGGACCAGATGGCTTTACTGCTGACTTCCATCACACCTTTAAAGAAAAATTGGTAACAATTCTCTTCAAACTATTCCAAAAAATTGAACAGAGGCCATTCTTCCAAACTCATTCTATGAGTCCAGCATCACCCTGACAAAGATACAACCAAAAAGGAAAACTACAGGCAAATATCTCTGATGAACACAGGTGTAAAAATCCTCTATAAAATAATAGCAAACAGAATACAGCAACACATCAAAAAAAATTACACACCACAATCAAGTGGGATTTATCTCAGTGATGTAAGGATGATACAACATACACAAGTCAATAAATGTGAAACACCACATCAACAAAATCAAGGAGAAGAATTATATGATTTTCTCGATAGATGTAAAACTAAAAAAGCATTTGACAAAATTCAACATCCCTTCATGATAAAGACCCTCAGAAAATTTGGTATAGAAGGAAAGTGTCTCAACATAATAAAAGCCATATATGACAAATCCACCACCAAAATCATCCTGAATGCAGACAAGTTTTCAGAACTGCAAGACAGGGAAGCCCACTCTCACCACTCCTATTTAACATAGTCTTGGACATGCTAGCCAGAGCAATCAGACAAAAGAAAGAAATAAAGGGCATCCAGATTGGAAAAGACAAAGTCAAATTGTTCCTGTTTGCAGGTGACATGATCCTATATACAGAAAAGCCTTAAGACTCTACAAAAATAAAAAAAGTCTTAGGGTTGACAAATGACTTCTAAAGTTGCAGGATACAAAATTAATGCACAAAAACCAGTTGTGTTTTTATACGCCAACAACAAACTAGAGGAAAAAGAAATTTTAAAAAACTAGCCCATTTAAAATAGTCACCAAAAAATAAAATAAAATACCTAGGAATAAATTTAACCAAGGAAGTGAAAGATCTCTATGAGAACTACTATTCACTGTTGAAAAAAAATTAAAGAGGACACAAAAAGATGGAAAGACTGTCCGTGCTCTTGGATTGGAAGAATTAACATTGTGAAAATGTCCATACTACCCAAAGTGATCTACAGATTCTAGGCAATCCCCATCAAAATACCTGTGATATTTATGCAGAAGTAGAAAAAAAGCAATCCTAACTTTCATATGGAACAACAAAAGACCATGAATAGACAAAGCAATTTTGAGGAAAAAAAAAAAGCAGGTGGCATGACGCATAACACCACCACCAGAATTCAAATTATACTACAAAACTACAATAACCAAAACAGCATGGCACTGGCATAAAAACAGACACTCAGACCAATGGAACAGAATAGAGAACCCAGAAATCAACTCAAACTTACAGCCAACTGTTATTTGACAAAGGCACTAAGAATGTACATTAGGGAGAAGACTGCCTCTTTAATAAATGATGCTGGGAAAACTGGACATCCATATGTAGAAAAAGAAATTAGACCCATATGTCTTACCATATGCCAAAATCAACTCAAAATGGATTAAAGACTTAAACATAAGACCAGAAACTGTTAAACTCCTAAATGAAAGTATAGTGGAAACACTTCAGGAAGTAGGACTTGACAAAGGCTTTATGAATACCAACCCCAGAACACAGGCAAAAAAAGGAAAAATAAACAAATAGGATTATATCAATCTAATAAGCTTTTACACAGCAAAAGAAACAATTAATAGAGTGAAAAGACAGTCTACAGAGTGGGAGAAAATATTTGCAAACTATGTATCCAACAAACGATTAATATCCATAATATACAAGGAACTCAAACAACTTAACAGTAAAAAAATGAAAATAAAAATAAAAAACCAACTGAAAAATGAGCAAAAGAGCTGAATAGACATTTCTCAAAGGAAGATAGAAAGATATACAAATGGCCAACAGACACATGAAACAATTTTCAACGTCACTCAGCATCAAGGAAATGCAAATCAAAACCACACTGAGATATCATCTCATCCCAGTTAGATTGGCTATTTTCAAAAAGCAGAGAATAATAAATGCTGACAAGGATGTGGAGAATGAGAAACTCTCCTAGACTGTTGGTGGGACTGTACATTGGTGCACCCATTACAGAAAACCGTATGGATGTTCCTCAAACAACTACAGACAGAGCTGCCATATGATCCAGCAATCCACTGTCAGGTATATACCTAAAGGAATGGAAATTATCATGCCAAAGGGATACCTGC
This sequence comes from Galeopterus variegatus, assembly GCF_000696425.1. Taxonomy (NCBI): domain Eukaryota; kingdom Metazoa; phylum Chordata; class Mammalia; order Dermoptera; family Cynocephalidae; genus Galeopterus; species Galeopterus variegatus. Next base: position 60,007 of record NW_007730158.1, read on the forward strand.
ACCTCCATGTTTATTGCAGCTCTATTTACAATAGCCAAAAGTTGGAACAAACCTAAATGCCCATCACCAGATGACTAGATAAGTAAAACATAATATATATATACACAATGGACTACTATTCTGCCTAAAAAGAATGAAATATTGCCATTTTCAGCAACATGGATGAACTTGGAGAAAATTATGTTAAGTGAAATAAGCCAAGCACAGAAAGCTAAATACTGCATCTCCTCACTTGTAAGTGGGAGCTAAAAAAAAAAAAAACAACAAATAATTGTTTTTAAAAAAAGAAAGATACAACAATCACAATAATATGTTGAAATTTCGAAAAGAGAGAATGGAACTGAGGTTACCTGAAGTGGGAAAGGAGGAGGGGGTGGGAGGCAAGGGAGTCATTGGAAAAGGGCCATGAAAAATGATTACATTGTATAATGTTGAATATACTAGTTATCCTGATTTGAGCATCACATATTGCACATAGGTAATGGTATTCAACTCCGTACCCCACAGAAATGTACAATCAATTACATTACAATAAATAAATAAATAAAGTGTTAAAGAGAGCTGAGAAGGCAGTTAGGAACCAAAATATATATATAGATACACACACACACACACACACACGGCAATCTAGGAACCAGATGTGCACAAATGTGATCTTATATTAAACAAAAAAAATTAAGTTTTTAATTTAACAAGTGCCCGCTGAGTCAGCCCTCAGGCTGAAGTGGGAAGGATTGTAGAGAAAGTAAAAGGAACAGGCCTGGCCTTATTGCACAATTACAGCGTAGGTTATGTTTACACGTCCTATCTTGCCCCTCCCCCCCAAATCTTGATTGAGTTTGTACCTCTATTCCCTCTTGGCATCAAATGCTTTCATTGACTCCTCTGGCACTTCAGACCTGTACCTATACTATTTTGCATGTTCATCTTTCTAAGTTTATCCTCCTAAGGAAATGTACTCATATATCCCTTTCTTTGAGAATTAGGGTCATGAAACAATCGCTGTAAAATAACATAAGCCAATTCTACTAAGTATTAATAACATAATATTTATCATGGATGTGGAAGCCCTTTCAAACCTATTGATTTCCAAGTTGCATAACCTAGAGATTTTTTTTTTTTTGAGATCACAAATGGATTCTGACCATCAACGATAACAAACACATGAAGAAAGTCTTCTCAGATGATCCTGGTGCTCACTTAAAGGTAGGATCTACTGATCATACTCTGTTGCATAGTTGGCTGTGTACCTGGATATCTCCATCAGTATCATTTAAATTTCTCGATGGCAGGGACTATGTTTTTCAATTTTGCATCCTCTAGTAGAGTGTACATATCACAGTAAGAACTCAATGACCATTTGTGGAATCGAATTAAATAATGGCTGAAATTTCATGCCTGTTATAGGCATACCATTGTTACAATCTCACTTATGTAGTGACAAAAAAGATTACCTTATGATTTTGATGCAGTTGTGGATATTGTAAATATTCTTATTTGCATTAATGGTATGTAAAGTAACTTTTCTCCCAGTTATGTAAAAGGATATGGTAAAAGCATCATATTTAGGGGGGAAAAAACACTAAAAGAAAATACATCTGACTTTTTGAAAGCTCTGGGAATTGGTGGCGATTTAATCTTTGAAAAACTGGATCAAAAAAGACAAATATGTGCTTCTCATATTATTTCTCTATTTGGCAGACATTGCTAATTGGTGAAGGGACTCTTTTTCACTAACGTGGGACTTGGCTTTAGAATCCTTCTTATCCCAGCATTTCATACAGCCAATAATAAATTACGTGAGGGGGCATATGAACAAAAACTTGGCTGAAAGTAATCAAGTTTGATTGAAATGCCATTATTTAAAAATGCCATTTATTAATTTTTAAGTCCTTTCTCACTTTCTATTTGAGTGATTTTTTTTCTTTCTCCCCTTTTCACTTTTATTCACTTACAAGTTATATATCTCTACATTTTAGTGGTAGGTTAGTGGGAAATTACCTTGATGCGATAGTAGCTTCCGAGTCCACTACCAAGGGCTATCCTAGAAAGGCTCACAGACTAAGTAAGATGCTGACATCACACCGTTTACTGAATCAATTTAAAGCCTACAGCAAGAAGCAAGGGGAAAGAGACACACTAGGTTAATAACATACTTAGGAAGGTGCAGTTGGTATGAAAGTATCAAATTACCTGAATTGTACTTTACAAAATGTTCATATGTCCTCTCTCCTATTCTCCTGCATCAACTTTTTCTACTAACATTGTGGTTATAAGAACCAGAGTTGAAGATGAGCTAAAAAGGCTTGGCAGATGGAAGATGCTTAGAGCCAATTCATATTTCCACTACCAGAAAGACTTAGGGATCGGTGTGCCTGGCTATAGTTGTAACACAACACTGAACCCTTGCTGAGCACCATAGATTTTATCTGTCTTGAGCAAAGGACACAGGGGGCCAAAGTGAGTTCCCATGAAAATTTGGTGTCTCGTGAATATTTAGTGTTTACCTGGTCTTTCCATCCCTTCCTGTCTATATATTCCATGTACATGTGCTCTACTTACTTTATATCTGACATATCTATGTATCTCTTATTTCTTTCTCTCTTTTATTTTCTAGTCCAGAATTGAATATTTTTAAATGATGCAGCAAATACAAATGACAGGTGATTACTCTTGAAATTTTCAACATGCATACCTGATATTACAATATCTAAAATTTATCCAATTTTATCTAAATAAATATCTAATTTATAAGTTTATCAAATTTTTATCTAAATAAATATCTAAAATTTAACTGTAGCCTCCTCTCAAAAAAATAAAATTTTAAACAGAGAATGTTTCAACCCTGACATCTTCTTCTTTAGTGTTATAGTATTTTAATTTTCTTATTTACAATGTACTATTTATATGTCAACATTTACTTAGTTTCCCCAACATTTTAATCAGTATTTTTGTTCAGTATTTCTTCTTGCATCTTGCTTCTTCTGTTTGGGTTTAATAATCTTCTTACTGAAGTACATCTGTCGGTAGTTCTTCCAGCCTAGGTCAATGAGTGGTAAAATCTATTAGTCATTGTCTGAAAATGTTTTTTCATCCTCATTTTTTTTTTTTTTTGTCTTTTTGTCTTTTTCCGTGTCCGGCAACGGATCGCAACCCTCAGTGCTGCCCCCGCACCGGACCAGGGACCGGCAATGGGACCGCAACCCTCGGTGTTGCCCCCGCGCCTCACTCAGCCAGTGAGCGGGAACCGGTCTGTATGTGGGATCCGAACCCTCGGGCGGGAGCGCCGCCGCGCTTCCCAAGCGGCGCACTATCCAGTGCGCCACCGGGCCAGCCCCCATCCTCATTTTGAATGACAGTTTAGCTGCAAATAGAATTTCCATAGCCCCTTAAAATTTTTATTTCAATCTTTATTTTTACTGGCGGGATCCCTGTTGTCAGTCTTATTTTTGTTTCCTCATGGGTATTCTTTCGTTTTTCTTGCTTTGCTTTTATGGCTTTTTTCCTCATCTTTGGTGCTCTTCAGTTTTAACTAGAAATGCCTAGATATTGATTTCTTTTAAAACATTTATTCTATTAAGGAATTATTATATTCTTCTATGGGTCTTGTCTGTCTTTATTTCTGGGTAATTCTCTGTCATTTTATCTTCACGTAGTGCCTTCCCTCAATTATTTTTTTTCTTTCTTTTTGGAACTTCAATTAGATATGTGTTGGATCTTCTTCTTATATCCTTGAGGATATAGTACAACTTCACTTTTACATTCTTTTCTTTTTATCCACTGTGCTATACTGTGAGTAATATCCTCAGATTTATTTTTCAGTTTAATAATCATTTGGTGCACTGTAGTCTAGTTGTTTAACTCATCTGTTGAGTTTTTTTTTTTAAAGAATATAAGCTCTATGATAATAGGAAATTTGTCTTATTCACTATTTTATCTCTAGCACCTAGAACCATCTTAAAACTTCGTGAATGTTCAATAAATTATGTGTCAAAAGTATTAATAAATTAATAAATTCCTATTTTTTCAAATGTTTCTATTTTTCATCTTATTCTTTCATTTGATTTGCATTTTACTTCTTTTATGTTTTAAGCATGTATGGATTTTTCTCTGGTAGTCACTTTCGGGTTTTTTATTAACTCAAGTTGTTGGAGCATGGATTGTTCTGTTTGTTTTGCTGCTTATTCTGCCTTGTGGTGGATTGTTCCCTGTGGCTGTCCAGATTTTATCGAGAGCTCATCTTTCGTGAAGGTGGTTTATTCTGTGAGATTCTTTTGTTCCCTGAGTTGTACAAGCATCCTTATCAAGGATTTTTATATTTGCTTCCATAGGGGCCTGGCAGTTTCTCTGTAAAATTGGACTTCCATATGCTTGAACTTTCAATTTTTATGGGAAACATTACTCCCACCCCTACCTAACCTCGATGACTGGGTTAGAAGATAAGCTTCTTGGAAACTTCTTTAGGCTTCAAAAAGTGAAAACCTCTTTAGGTTCCCAGTTTATGTAGGAGCTTGAGTTCCAGTTCCTCATGAGTGGCTTTAGGACCACATCTTTTAGTCCTAAGTCAGATTAAAAACCTCAGCTCCTGTCCCTTACCACTGTGACGTTGAATTTCTTCTTCATTTCTGGTATTTGAAGCCTTTGCTTTTGCTATTTTGAGCTCAGCTTTATATTTTAAAATACTTGTACTCTATTATTTCTATATATTTTGGAGGAAGTGAGAGTTTATGCCATGATTGTCATTTCTAGGTGGAAAGATGAACTGGTTCCACAGGTCTTACTAATAAATTTTATCCAAATTACACAAGACACTATCACTAAGAATCACCATCTCATTTTTGATTCTTAGACTTTTATGCAACAGTTTTATGTATATTATCGTTATGATCAATTCAATAAGTAATACTGTGCTAAATATTTCAGGATATATAGATGACTCAGAGGCAAACATTATATAGTACAGCAATTAAGAAAGGCTCATAATCATAAGGCAGAAAGTCTTTAAACGCTATAGATATGCATATAGTTTTTTAGAATAACTCATGCTATGTTTATTATTAAACACATTACTAAGCTTGTTAAAAGAATCAAAGAGGAATCAGAAGCCATTTTCTAGTGGTAGTAACAGGAAAAACTTCATGGTAGAGATGCTAGTTGAAATATGCTCTAAAGAATGATTGGGATTTCTAAAAGTTATAACGGAGAGGGAGGTTTTAGAGGGGAGGGAGTGGCTTTCCTAAGAAAAGGGAAAAGCATTAGCTTAGACAAGGAGCTGGGAGGGTGGAAGGCCTTCAGTACAGAACAACGAGTCATCCAATTTTCAAGGCTGGGATGTTAGAACAGCAGTATTATTAGAAAGTAAAAATAAAGAAATGAAAATAAAGCATGGGTGGGAATGGCATGTTACAAGGTGTGCAGGAATTTAAAGGGCATTTAATTTTAAATTTCTTACTGTCGTATTTATCCACAGGGAAAGGATGGTGTTGGGTTCATTTTTAAGTATGAAGTTAAGAACCAGGATTAGTTAAAATTTAGGTTGGGCAGTTTCAGCTTAATGTCTTGATCTGATTGGTTAGTTTCATTAGTTTCCAGGAAGGTAAACTGAATCAGCATTTTTATCTCTCAGGCATACAAGTACCATCTAGTGGCAAAAGGAGGTAACCACAAGAATGAAATTACGTAGAAAACATTTATATACCTGTTTATTTTTCACTTGTTATTTATACTATCATTAGGTAATAAAGGAGGTCCATATTATAATGGGATAGGAAATAAAGTAGTCTAAAGCAACACACTGTTTTATTTTTGGCGCAGTCCACACCATGGCGGGGTCTTGAAAAGAATAGCTTGGGCTGCCCTTTCTGAGTTGGCAAGGCCCCGGAGGGAGAGCTGCTGGCAGTGCCACAGATACCAGCACTTGCTTTCACTGTAAAGATCTCTGCCTTGGCATAGTGGTGCAGCTTTCACTTTCTCTTTTGATGTTTTGGTCAGTGTGGCAGTTTACTGAGTTTCCAAAAGATGCAGAAAATGACACAC
>NW_007730158.1:66213-73950 GCF_000696425.1 Galeopterus variegatus
CGGCAACGGATCGCAACCCTCAGTGTTGCGCCCGTACCGGACCGGGACCGGCAACTGGATCGCAACCCTCGGGGCTGCACCCGCACCTTGCTCAGCCAGTGAGCGGGAATGGTCTGTATGTGGGATCTGAACCCTCGGCGGGAGCGCCACCTGTAGCAGTACGCCACCGGGCCGGCCCCAAACTAAAAAGCTTTTACACAGCAAAGGAAACAATCAACAGAGTGAAAAGACTACCTACAGAATGGGAGAAAATATTTGCAAACTACACATTTGACAAGGGATTAATATCCAGAATATATAAAGAGCTCAAATAACTTTATGGCAAAAATAAATAAATAATCCAATTAAAAAATGATCAAAGGAGCTGAATAAACATTTCTCAAAAGAAGATGTACAAATGGCCAATAGGTATATGAAAAAATGTTAAACATTACTAATCATCAGGGAAATGCACATCAAACCCACTTTGCCTTTTGAGTCAATTTATTACACCAACGGATGTTTTAAAAACACCTTATGAGTAGCCACGAGCAATTGTTTTTACCAAAGAAATTAATAAACAATAGAAATCCCCATCCTCTTCCCACCATCTGGGTAAATGGTTATATGGGTTATAAAATGGGAAAAGGAAAAATTTGGTACCCTCCTATGGGACGTCCTAAATATGACTTAAGTTGGCAAACGTCATTTACAGGGGATTACATTAATGGTAAGAGAATGGTTGGAATTAATGGAAAAAGATACTAAAGAAAGATTTATGTTTATGAAAAAGAATGCGTAGAAACCCTGTTACTCATTGGTGTCCTAAGTTAAATAAAAACATCTTAGTAAGATATTGGGACAAAAACATATGATGCACAACTTTCCCTCCTAAAGATAAAGATTATAGATGGAATTTAGAATGCACCTGTTTTTGTGAGGGATGGTGCTGTGCACTTTGACACTTTACACTGGGCCACACAGCCATTATATTAAGTACATGCATTATAAAGCTGTTCAAAAATCCTTTATTCCTTTTCCAAATGAACAATAGGTTCATGCCTATAGAAATATGAGAATCATTAAATCAAAGTTAAATATATATATGAGGTTTGTTTAACACTTTGTAACTGCAATCACTGGCATCTCAATTTTGAGTCAGACATATAATTTATGCTTGCTGGTAGTAATAAGTTTAAGGTTAATACGAGGGCAAGAAGAAAAGAAACACAATGGTGAGAAACGTCAAGAACAGCAAGTCACGGACTAATCGACCACAACAGATATAAAAGCACCAAAAAGAATTGGCTGACCACCGACTTTTATTTAACCTTGTGGATTATTAATTTTATGAGAACTGACGTAATTTTAAGAAAAGTTTCCATTTAACTATTGGTTTAATAATTTTAAAGGTTTATGTAGTTAAAATGCCCAGATTAACCCCCCCCCCCCGTGTTGTGTAACAAACAAAAGTGCCGTTTTCAGTCTGAAGGCTGCTTCAGCTGCTTTAGCTGCTCTGGCTGCAACAGCACTGACAGCCCGCAGGCTGAGAACGTGCTTCAGAGGAACCGAGGTCTCTGCCTGTGTTTTTTATTTTCGCCGCCTTTCCATCCCTCTTTCAAAGACCCCCAACTCGACTGGAGCTGGTCTCTGGCATATTTTTATTTTTGTTTTTATTTATTTATTTTAAGTGTTATTTTGTCGATATACAATGTGGTTGATTATTGTGGCCCATTATCGAAACCTCCCTCCCTCCTCCTCCCCCCCTCCCTCCCAACAATGTACTTTCTGTTTGCTTGTCATATTAACTTCAAGGAATTGTAGTTGTTATGTCTTCTTCCCCCCATGGCTTGTGTGTGTGTGTGTGTGTGTGTGTGTGTGTGTGTGTGTGTGTGTGTGTGTGAATTTATTTATTTTTAGCTCCCACCAATAAGTGAGAACATGTGGTATTTCTCTTTCTGTGCCTGACTTGTTTCACTTCATATAATTCTCTCAAGGTCCATCCATGTTGTTGCAAATGGCAGTATTTCATTCTTTTTTATACCTGAGTAGTATTCCATTGTGTAGATATACCACATTTTCCATTTGACCACACTCCATGGTCACTTTCCATTTTATATCCCTCATTACAGTCTATACTCTTTAACATCTGGTTCTGTGTCTGTTTCTATTGTATCCCAAGTGCTTCAGGTAGTACCTGACTTCACAAATATTTACAGAATGAATGGACAGATTCGTGAAGAGACTAACTTGATGGAAAAGTGTAAGGTACAAGTATTAAAAGTTAATATCTGTAAAGCATAAATGAAAAAAAAATTCCAGGAAATTATTAGTAGAAAAATGTTTTCCTTCATTGTATATCAATTTCCTATATGGTATCCATTTATTTGTAATTTCTGGTGCTGTATAGTTTAACTTTTCTCTCATACTTATTCTCCACCTTGGTAAAAGAAAAAATAATAGTATATAGCTCACAATGTCATTATAGAGATTAATTAAAAGACTACACATAAAGCATAGAACGGTGTGTAGCACATATTTTGTGCTTAACAGTTGGATTTCATTATTTCACACACCGCATCTCAAAAACTCCTTGAAGCAACCCAGAGAATTAAAGGTGGCAACTATTTTATAATTGTATTTTACAAATCAGGTCATCAATGATTAGGGAAGCTAACTATGAGTAATTTGTGATTATGGAGTCACATCACTTACTAAGTTCCTAAATCCACAATACCTAAGTAATAGTTCACTGTCATTTTATGGCATCATGTTGCTTACTTACAGAGAGAGAGAAAAGAAAGGACATTTGGATGCTAAATAATCACAGTGCTATAATGCAGAGAATGAAAATAAATTATAAGGGGTGTATTAGTTTTCTGTTGCTGCTGTAACAAATTGCCACAACTGAAGTGACTTAAAACAGCACAAATTTATTATCTCACAGTTTTGTAGGTTAGAAGTCCAACACACACAGGTCTCTCTGGGATAAAATTAAGGTGTTGACAGGGCTCTGTTCCTTTCTGGAGGCTCTAGGGAAGAATCCTTGCCTTTTCCACCCACTTGAGGCCATCTGCATTGCTTTCTTTGTCTTCATGGTCAGCAATGTTGGGTTGAGAGTTCACATCACACCACTACCCTGGACTCCTCTTCTGCCTACCTCTTTCACTTTTAAGGATACTGGTTATTATACTGGATCCACCAGGACAATCGAGGATAATTTACCTATTTTAAGGTCAGCTAATTAGCAACCTTAATTCTATCAGCAATCTTAATTCCATTTTCCACATAAGGTGAGAACATTCACAGGTTTCAGGAGTTAGAATGTGGACATCTTTGGGGGAATCATTATTCTGCCTATTTCAGGGGAATAATAAATTCTAAGAGAATAATGGCAAAAGGTTGAAAGGAAAGAGGCAGGTGGGGACAACACTTTCAAATGGAAGTGTTAGAGGTATAACCATGTCCTACCCTCACGTTGATTTGGCAGATGCTAAACCCTCTGGATGTTTTTTACGTGAAACGAGTCAGGCAGAGAAAAAGAAATTCCACATGTTCTCACTCATTGGTGGGAGCTAAAAAAAAAAAAAAACAGGGGGGGGGGGGGGAAAAAAAAAAAAAAACAGGGGGGGGGGGGGGAAAAAAAAAAAAAAACAGGGGGGGGGGGGGGAAAAAAAAAAAAAAACAGGGGGGGGGGGGGGAAAAAAAAAAAAAAACAGGGGGGGGGGGGGGAAAAAAAAAAAAAAACAGGGGGGGGGGGGGGAAAAAAAAAAAAAAACAGGGGGGGGGGGGGGAAAAAAAAAAAAAAACAAACCCCCCCACACACACACCCCCACACACAAAAAAAAAAAAACCCGGAGGGGGGTGGGGTGGGGAAGAAGATATAACAACTATACTTCCATGAAGTTGTTACAACAAGCATGCGCAAGGGACGTTGGGGGGGGGGGAGGGGAGAGAGGGAGGAGGGAGGGAGGTGTCGGTGACGGGCCATAATAATCATATACAGTGTATATTGACAAAATAAAAAAAATAAATAAAAAAAATAATAAATAAAATAAAATAAAAAAAAAAAACTAGAATCTATTCTATTTTGTACTTGTGTAGTTTTATTTTCAATTCAAATGTAGGAATTTTCATATATTTGTCACATTTTATCTTCTAGTTTTTAACTTAGACTTCAAATTGTAAGAATAATTTCGTTTTCTCATTCTGATTTCAACCATATTTACTATGCTCTGTCATTTTTGTTTCATCCTCTGATCTGACCAGAATGATTTTCATGTCTTCAGTGAAGTAATTTATGAAAAATATGAACCCAAAACTGTGCACAATTATCTAATTAACTTTGAATTTACCTAATTATAGTTACATCAAACTCTTATTTTAGGATCTCAGCCACAGAGCTATGGTGAAAGACTGGATTAAATGCTTTGCTGAAATTAATTTATACTATGACTGTAAAATTCCATCTTAACTCAAAGATAAAATAAAAATAGAAGTATGGTATGATTTATTTTAGTTAGTCTGGTTCTTAGTGACCGCTAAACTTTTCAGTACAATTAATTATGTACTGTGGAATTTTACTTTTCTGTTCTATAGTTTTCAATGTTTATCTTTTCATCGTTTTTTACAAACAGGTGATCTACTGTCTTTTTCATTTTTTACAGTTTCTCAGAACTTACCAGCAATGGGTCTTAGGTTACCAGTAAACAGCTGTGGGATGTAATTTGTGCCTTGAAACATGAACTTATTTGAAACAGATAGGTATTCTCTTACTACCTCCTCACCTATCTCAAGTTTCAGTTCTCTTTCTATGTTGTTTTACTTTACCAATTTAAAGTCCGTACAAATGAAGTCAAGGCTCTCATTAGCCTTTACATTATTCTCTTAGGTAAATTGGTAACTTTCTGTTTATAAAAACCTACACGGTTATAACACCAAGGTCAAGGGTTTGGATCCCCATACCTCTAGCCACCACAAAAAACCAAAAACCGAAAACACTACCAGCTAATTCTAGCTCTCAGTAATTTCTTTACAGCACCTTATAATTCACACCACATAATTTAACAGTGGAACAAATAGTATCTTCCATTGTTTGATACTTTTTAGTTTTTTTTTTATCTCACAGAATAACTGTTGATTTCTCTACCCTTTTTTTTGACTCACCGGGAAAGTTGGGGTTCTTGCTAAGCAAAAGTTATGAGGCACTTGATAAAATACTTGTCAGTAGGTTCAGTTTTAAATGTCAAATTTGGCTATACATGCCTCAAATACCTTTGACTAATTTTTCTGTTTGGAAAACACAAAGGCCCAAATACTTGAAATTATTTTTTTTTGTAATAAAAACAATAGGAATAATAATAATATTAGTAGTAGCAATAAAAACCAATCAAACTAAAACTACCTTTAGATGTCATTCCCGTCTCCAACCCTCTCCCCTCTAACCTTTCACTAATTATTAATTAAGCATTTCCCTAAGCTATTTAGTAACAATTTCATCCACATTTGATATGGTAGTTTAGAATTCTATTAGTAAAGATGATCAATTCCCTTTCTACTTTTTCAGCCAAGGCTGCATTTCTTTGTCTTGCCTCATTCTAGACAAAGGTACCAGTTAGAAATTCTTTGAAATTATATCTAATATAAACCCTGAATTTAGAAACCACATCACTTCTGTTGGCACCCTTTTTAGTTTGTAGAAATGGTAAATGTTTAAAAACAAATAATAATAGTATTTAATATTAACAGATTTAAACTGGTACATGTAATTTTCAATGAGTTTATGATCATGAAAAATAACGTACTAACTTGACATTAGAAAAAACTGCAATAAACAATTAGGCAATTTTGATCTTAATTTTGGCAAAAATAGCTAGAAAATCTATTACATAATGCTTTGGTGTCTAGCTAGTAGAAAAGTAACATAAATAGAGTTCATTGTTCACCAGGAGGAGGTTACGTTGTAGGTTGGTATTTAGGGTTGCAAGCGTTTTCATTTTCTCTATATTAAACACCGCCAAAATTTTGGTTCACAGTTAATTTTGTATAGCTAGGCAACTTGTTAAATCTCAGTGTACAATGCCTATGATCTATGTATTCCCATGTGACTTATTTGTCTACAAAAATCTATTAATGAGATGTGGGGATTTGGTTTGCCACCATGACAACAAGCAGTATGGCTTGTTTCTATTTCTTAGATACTTATTCAGAAAGGAACATCTTCCCTGCGGCTGCTTATTTAGTACTGGGGCCTCGTACTGAGACATAAAATTGAGATTATGTGGTTAGATTGTTTACAAGGTACAAGCAGTCTGACAAATAGCCTGCTCAAAGAGACAGTACAATATGTCATGGTTCATTTATTTGTTGGTAGTGATCTGTTTATTAAAAGGCCTTATTTAATATTCTCTCATGGTATTCCTACAACTATATTACTGTCATAATTTTGTCATCCATCCTATAAGAAGAATTTGTGATCTCCCCTTCCTATGACTAGGTAGATTTTGTTGAGTGAGTGGTGACATTTTGTGGGGATAATTATAATATCTGCATACTCTTTCTTGTACATGTGTTTTCTCATCAGTAGCAGTATAAACAGCGTTTACTGTATAATATGATGCATAAGACCTGGAAATTTAAATCGGTATGAGAAAAAGCTCTTAACCTACACACAATTTAATTGAAGACAGTATATAAGTAACATGATGTGACCGAGATGGTAGCATGTGAACAGTTGAGAGTGAGATCATTTTATCTGGAGTGATGAACGTTTTGGAGATTTCCTATTTAATCCATATTCAGTTAGATAAGTTGGTTCCATGATTTTTTTTAAAGAATTTGGAAAGCAGAGTGAATGTTGCGGAGATTTGGTTTAAATATGAGAAGCAGAAAGAACAAAAATAAGCTACAAAAAAAATACATGATGTGCACAGGATTGACACAATTTTTTTAAAAGTCTTTAAAAATAACTATGCAAGGAAATGTGACCACGTAGAAGTCTGGAGAGGAAAATATGTAATGCTAACTGTTATGAATTTCTTCTTCTCCCTACAATAACTTTTGATTACTATTTAGGTCATTTTGGATAATGAAACTCAAAACACCAGATTATATTTTCAGCAAAAATAAGTGCGGTATACAGTCTCCCACAGATACCATATGTCTCAGGCCATTTGGAAAACTCAGAATCTTCCACATTCCAGACTTTCATAAGAACCTCGAGGTCGAGATGTCCTAGGTCGGTGTCTGCTGGGGAAAAGAGAAGGCAGGCGAGGGGGAGGCAGACAGAAGGACTTGAACGCGGTATCGGAGAGAACCGTCCCAAAGCCAGGGCAAGATAAGAAACGATTCTTTAAACTAGGTATGACTGGGGAGGAGGAAAGAGTGCGGCGGGCCAAGGTCACCCGCTGGGAGGCGGCAGGGCTCCGACTCAAACCAGGGCCCCTGACTTCAAGCAAGTTGTTTTTGCCCAATCCTCAAGGGAAAGCGTGGTGAGATCTCCACGGAGACGTATCCGTGGCGCCGAAAGCCCTGGGGCTGAGCCCGAGGCACTAAGGTCCCAGGGGACAAGCCACGAGACCAAGCTCGTGACTCTCCGGGGACAAACAAGAACGCAGCGCCCAGGCCACCTCAAGCCTCTGCGCGCCCCGCCCCTAAAGCCCCGCCCCCTAAAGCCCCGCCCCCTAAAGCCCCGCTCCCAGGTGCTCTCCCCTCTCTGACGCACCGCCCGCTTCGCGTGCGCCGGTAGCGGCGGGAGCG
>NW_007730158.1:74466-81960 GCF_000696425.1 Galeopterus variegatus
CTGCCCGCGGCGGGGATGCTGCGTGAGCGCGCCTGGATGCTGGCGTGCGGGGGACGGGGCGCCGGGGCGGGGACGCTGACCGCGACACGCGGGGACCGGGTCCGGCCGTGGGACGACCGCGACGCCGCAGTTGCTTGGACGTGGTCGTTTCCGTCATCCGAGCATGGTTAGGGAAAGAACAGTGTTGTTGGAGTAAATTTCCCTCCGGTCAACTGGGTAATTAGGACTCGCTGTTTTCTAGGGTTCGTGCTGATCATTGTCGTGTGTCTTGAGAGAGTTTGGGTGAGAAGATGCGCAGATCTCATGACACGATTGGGGGCGGACACCCCGATTCCTAAAACACAAAAGCACCGAGCGTGAAAATATTTCAGTGGATGGGGAAGCGGCATTAATCTCCGTTTGAGACCATGGTAGCTGAAGGAGGGTTTTTCTCCTGGGCTCCGTAGGCTTAGACTTACGTTTTAAAATAAATAAGGCTGAAAGTAATAAAGATAACCACCTTTACTTTCTACTGAGGACGTTCCGAAGGAATCTAAAGAAAAAGACTATTTGTCAGACTGCGGCTGTGAGCCAGGCGGAGAATTCTCTCTTTAATCCTGACAGCAACTCAGTAAGGTTGGAGATGTTAGTCTAGTCGGGCAGATGTGGAAAATGGGTCTTACGGAGGTGAAGTAACTTATTAAGGTCTCAACTAGTAAAAAGGTGGAGCTGAGATTCCAATCCAGGGATGCCAGACTCTTAATTCTGTTGCTTAATCTACTATATTTGTCCAGAGAGCAATATTATATACTTTTAGAGAAGATTCCATAGAAGAGAACATTATTAGGGCAGTTAAAATCAAGCTAAAGAGACATTCATCCTTGAAAATGAGCTCTTTAAGTGTATTTCCTTTCAAACGGGCTTTAGTATAGGGGAACCTTACATTTAAGATAAGAGCAAATTTATTAATACGTTACACGTTTATTGCATTTCTTTTATATTCCAGGTACTATACTATGTGCCCAGAGTACCAAGATGAATACGTTTTATAGTCTCTGTTCTTGAATTTAATTGAGAGGGTGATTGCATAAAAGAATTTTGGAATATTGTGCTAAATTGTAATCTTTAGTAGTGTGTGAATTGATTGAATTAAAAATAGTTTTAAGGACAAGCTTTAGGAACCCATTATATATAATAAAAGTTACTGGATGGATAACTTGTCTTGTTGGTACCATCGCATTGTTATTTTTTCCTTTAACAAGAAGCACCGTCATACGATTTAGGTTAAATCATGTTGACAATTAGTATTTTGTTTTATTGAACCACCTTCAGTAAATGTTAAAACATTAAAGAGGGCATTTATAATTTATCTCCTGTTAAAAGGCTTATTTTATAAAGCTTTTATTAATTGAGAATCCAAAGATGAAGCAGGGCAGCAATTTTTCAAGTCATGTGCTAGATAATGTTCTTAACTTTTCCTGCCAAAAAAAAGTAAATCTTAATTTAAAAGTATATCTGATATTAGATTTTATTTAAATTTTTCTGGTAAAGAGTTCTAATGAAAAGTCTTCAGTTTAGGCTGAAGTGGCACATTGTTGAAACGTATATTACTTTAAGCACAGGTATAGGTAGGTAGATAGAAAGAATAGTGGGAGATTTTGGAAATTTCTCCAGATTGCTTCAGTTTTCTCAGTGAAGTAGGAATCAAGGTCACTTTGGAGGTTGGGGATTGGGAGAGTGAATGGAGTAGTTAAATATGTGATGGCCAGGAAAGTAAACAATTACTCTTAGGTGTGAATAGTATAGTAGAGGAAATATGGAGTGCTATACACAGGTGAGCAAAATAAAGTGTCTTATTTTGCATATGGGGTATTTAGCAATCCATTTCCCGGGCCAGTCTTTACAGTATCATCTAGAGTATACACCAGCACTCTTTGCCCCGACTGACTTTGCCTCATGCTTCTGCCATAATGCAGGTATCTCTGTTCTTTACACAAGTCAAGCTCTCTTGGGAGTCTGGCTCTTCCTTCTTTTCCCTCTGCCTGGAAATTCCATTCTACTCTTTCCCAAACTTCTGCAATTGCACTTATCATGTTATGTTAAATTTTGTCTATCTGCAAAGTCAGTGACAGTGTCTAACTTTTTTTGCCCCATAATTTTTGGTTTATATATCTTTCAGCCAATGTTAAATGAATATACTATTTTTCTCACTTCTCCTCCTCTTTCCTCCTTTAATCTATAACAGGGGTCAGCAAAATTTTCCTATAAAGAGCCAGACAGTAAATATTTTAAGTTTTGCAGACCGTATGGTCTCTGTCTCAATAACTTAAGTCTGTCATTGTAGCACTAAAGCATTCATAAACAATACATAAATGTCTGAGCATGGCTATATTCCAATTAACACTTTGTTTATAGACACTGCAATTTGAATTTCATATAATTTTTACAAGTCACATATCATTATTCTTTGATTTTTTTTCCCCCCAACCCTTTAAAAGTATAGAAACACTGTTCTCTCATGGGCTGTGCAAAATAAGATATGGGCTAGCTTTAGCCTCTGCCTCCTCCATTTTAGTTTTCAGACCCTTGATCTGTAAGACTCTCAGGAACCCTTGATAAAGGAATTTACAGTAAGATGATATTGGTTATAATATTACCATTGGGGATAGAGAGGCAAAGATAAATAAGACAGACTTTTTCATCAAGGATCTCATAGTCAAGTTCAAGATTAAGACAGGTGATGACCACATACATCTCTTACCAGGATGGCTCAGCTTCTTTATTTTATAGGATATAATCTTAATTCATTACTCACAGAAATAAACATGGATTTTTTTTTATTGGTTTGTACATGTAAAACTTTTTACTTACTAAACAGCTATTTTACCTGCTACGTAACAAAATGGGATTGCTTATTCCACAAATATTTAGTGCCTTTTCAGTGCTATGCACTAAGTTGCTTTACTAACTAAAAATATTTGAAGAAGATCATGGCAACATTAGGTAAGTGATGGAATTTTTTTTTTTGAATAAGCTCTTCTAAGAAAAGCACTGCTTTTAACAAAGGCAGTAATTGTAATGATAGGAATACACTGAATTTGGATTATGTAACTCCTCATCTTTATAGTCAATTATTAATACATTAAAAAAGAAATATGGGCTTGAGTGCTTTTTCAGTTTTCTTGCAGTTTATTAGATTTAGCATGAATTATTTTATCTAAGAAATTATTTATCTAGGAAAGTTAAAAATTTGATTAAACCTTTAGTGATGTTAGGTGTTTAAAACTTTATTGTTTAAAACCCTGCAACAAATTTAACATGTACCCCGTGTATGCTGTGGAACAATGCAAAAATACTTGAAAATTTTTTTTTTATAATTTTGTACTCTTATTTCTGTATCTATGCCATTGTTCTTTAGTGGTTAAGAATTGGCTTTGTCAAAGAGTTTTTAAAGTATTTCATTGGCAAGACTTTGATTTGGAGCTATGTCAACTTAGCCGCTGTCTTATATTAACTCCACCACTAGTGAATGACCTCCTGGTTATTGTCTGTAGTGTTCTGTTCCCACTTACAGCCAGTGTTAAACTTGGAACAGGCTAAGCATCCTTTCACTGCCTTTTCCTTATATTCTTTCAAACACCCTCATAAGGCTATAAAGTTTGGGAATTATAGTAAAGAAAGAGGAAATTTAGAGTTTATGGTAAATATGGGGTTTCTTATGGTCCACAAAAAGGTGAGAAGTTAAACTCTTCACGGGTGTTCCCTTTCTGGCCATCCATACCACATAATTTTGCAGCCTGTTTTCAGATACATGCTACTGTCAAAAGCACCTCTTTCATGTCACCTCTGTTATGTGGATCTCCACTTTTCTTTCAGGAAACCTAATTCCCCTAACCACAGGAGTTAGTCTCATCCCAAGACACTGTCCCTTTATCACTGGGTGAGTCGTTCAGTATAGAGTAGCACTGCATTCCCACATTCTTCCTCCGTCCCAATTTCCCCACCTCCCACTCTCTGTTAGAATAGTCAGTGTTGTCCTTTGGCATTCCACACCCTGCACAACAGTGGCAGATGGGGTGAGGAAAGGGGACTTTTGTGATTACCCTTACAGTGTGAGTTGTAGGCACCACTTTTTTATTATTTCTTTTTCCTTGTGTCTTCTCCCCAAAGGACAAACATTAATACTCAGAGACAATGTGGTCTCAATACTTGAAGAGGAAGCAAAATATTTTCCCAAGCACCCCTTAATTTGCAAAGAATCTTTATTGTATAGTTAGTACTTCACATTATTATTGAATTTTCTTCTTTAAGAGGTTTTTTGTTTTAATATCTTGGATAGAAGGTTAAGATTATTGAAATTTAACGTTTTCATATTAGACTAGAGCTTTTGAATATAAGAAACATCAAATATATGACTGTTGAGGTCAGTCATAATGCTGATTTGTTTGTATAATTTTATATAATAGATTTCATACTTTGCCTCCATCGTTGTCTTCTTTGTCCTTTTGCCATCCATTCTGGGGGATTTCCTTGACTCAGTCTTTAATCTGTCTTACTGATTTGTGTTTAGATGCCATTCACCCAATCTATAAAGGTTTTTATTTCTATCAGCCTATTATTTCATTTCCAAATTTCTAATTACTTTTTTCTTAATTGCCTTGTTCTTGTTTCATGAATATTATATTCTCTATTATTCCATTGAGGATATTAGTTATACTATTTTTATGTACAGTAGTAATCAACATGTATAATTACCTGCAATGTACCAGGCACCGTTTTCAGCTTTACATGAATTAATTCTTTTAGTTATTCTAACAGTTCAAAGGGATGGATACTATTATTACTCTGTTTTACAGATGACAAAACAGGCACAGACAAGTTAAATAACTTAACCAAAGTTCTCAAAGCTAGTAAGTGGCACGGGCAGGATTCATGTTTAGTCAGTTTGGCCCCAGAGGTCGTATGCTTGACCACTATAATGTACTGGTTCAGGCATTCTTATTTCTGTGTTTGTTAATTTTGGTATCTCTATTATATTGGTTAGGATACTTTTGGTTGCAAGAAATAGAATCTTATTCTGGTTAGCTTAAGTAAAAATGAGAATGTATTGGGAAGATAATAGGGCATTTTATATACTCCAAGAAAGAAAAGTCAAGTTTTGAGCACAATAAGTATCACACATTAGGAGAAAGCTTAGTTAGTAGCAAGAAAGTGTGACCTTTTCTTTTTTAAATATTTCAATTAATGTAACTCAGTTTCCATGACTTCTAGTCTCTAGGTCTTAGTTAAAAATTCCATACTGCCAGGAGAAAATTTAACTGATACAGCTCAAGACAAGTGGTGGAGGTGGAGGAGGAGGTTGTGGTGGTGTGTGTGTGTATTAGGGTGGTATGTGGGAATAGGGTTTAGTTCTGCTTGGAAGAAGCTCTGACCAGGGTTGGAGTGGGTGGGCAGGTCCATGTACTTCAGACAAGGCCATTAGATATTAAATCTTGAGTTTAGGGAGCAGTTCCCAAAGAAGGAAAAATATTATAAATCCATTAGCTACTCTATGAGGGTCTGTTATCTAAAAATGAAGAATTAAGCATTCAGTATTTAATTTGAATTGGTTAATATTTTCATGTTTGTTTTATAGCAAATCATCCTTGAATGAGTGTGGTTTCCTTTCTTTTTTTTTTTTTTTTTTTTTTGACCTGGAGGTAATGCAATTCTTTACTGAAATCTGATATAACATTCATGAGGTTGTTGGAAGAATTTATTTTAATGTATTCTTCGGTCTTGATTACCTTTGTTTTGCTGTTTTAAGTTTACTCATTTAATATTTTTACAGTATGTCTAATCGTTTAATTACTTTTTTTTTTTTTTTACTATATAAGTAATATATTTTCATGGAAAAATAGAAAAAAAGCATAAAGTAAAAGTTGTCTATAATCCCACTGCTAATTAAAAAAAAATCGTTCTAGTCTTTCTTCTGTGCATATAAAGAGAATGCTCATTTAAGACAAACTTTAATTATATATATTTACCTTTTTGTAGAAGACAAGTGGCCTCTGAAAATTTGCCTGCTTTTTTTTTTTTTTTTTTTTTTTTTTTTATCTTGGTAGAGATATTTAGCTAGCTTGGAATGGATTGTCCTTGTTTTAGAGGGGAGTCATATCAGTGGTCCCCATTTGGTAGGTTTATATAAAATGAGGCAGCACCAATTGCTCTGGAAGAAGGTTTTACAGGACCTTTTTTCTATCTCCCCCCAAGATGCCCTCTCAATACCTCTTGGTATGCAAAGATCCTAGATTATTGGAGTAACCAAATTTGAATAGGAGCCATGGAGATTGCAGTTCAGACTCTGGTCACTTTTCTTTTCACTTCAGCTGTAATGAAACCTCTTTGAAGAACTGAGATAGCTTCAACAGAGGTCCAATGGCAGAAAGGATTCCAAGGCTTTTTACTGGGATACTGGACCTGTGATAGGTACAGTGATTTAGATTATATTGTTTTATTTGATCTGAATAATTTATTGAAGTGAACTTTATCTCCATTACTTCGAAATAACACTCCTTACTCATTAAGCAATTTCTCCTCATTCTCCTCTCCTGTCAGCCTCTGGCAACCACCAATATGCATTTTATCTCTGGATTTATCTAATGTGGAAATTTCATATAAACGGGATGATATAATATTTGACGTTTTGTGTCTGACTTCTTTCACTTAGCATAATGTTTTGGAGATTTATCCACATTGTACCATATATCAGTACTTAATTCCTTTTTATGGCTGGATAATATTTAATTGTGAATGTATACCACAATTTGTTTACCCATTCATCTATCGATGAGTATTTGGGCTGTTTCTACCTTTTGGCTTTATATAGTGCTGTTATGAACATACGTGAGCATATATTCATTTGAGTTCCTATTTTCACTTCTTTTGGGTATATATCTTCCTAGGGATTGTAGGGTCATATGGTAATTCAGTGTTTAACTTTTTGAGAAACCGACAAACTGTTTTCCTCAGCATCTGAACCATTTTGCTTTCCTCTTGGCAGTATATGAGTATTCCAGTTTCTCCACAGTTTCATACAGGAAGTTTGCTCTTATTCAAGTCATTATTCTCCTGTAGGTAATGCTTTGTTATTCTCTGACCGTTTTCAAGATTTTTCACTGTCTTTAATTTTCAGCAGTTTGATTATGATGAGTATGGGATCTTCTTCGATTTATCATTTTTGGAATTCACCCAGCTTCTTGAAACATGTAGGTTTATCTCTTGCCAAATTTAGGGTGTTTTCAGCCGTTATATCTTTAAATATTTTTTTTTTTAGCATTCACACTCTTTCTCTTCTCCTTCTGTAAGTCTAATAATGTGAAAGTTAGACCTTTTTTTTTTCCCCCTTAATTTTATTTTGTCGATATACAATGTGGTTGATTTTTATGGCCCTTTACCGAAACCCCCCTCCCTCTTCCCTCTCCCCCCTCCCACCCAACAATGTCCTTTCTATTTGCTTGTCGTATCAACTTCAAG
>NW_007730158.1:83354-83661 GCF_000696425.1 Galeopterus variegatus
TCTTTAGTTTGATATAATCCCATTTGTTTATTTTTCCTTTGGTTGCCCGTGCTTTTGGGTCGTATTCATAAAGTCTGTGTCCAGACCTATTTCCTGAAGTGTCTCTCCTATGTTTACTTTAAGAAGTTTTATTGTTTCAGGGTGTATATTTAATTTTTAATCCATTTTGAGTTGAGTTTAGTGTATGGTGAAAGGTATG
Source organism: Galeopterus variegatus (assembly GCF_000696425.1). NCBI lineage: Eukaryota > Metazoa > Chordata > Mammalia > Dermoptera > Cynocephalidae > Galeopterus > Galeopterus variegatus. The sequence continues at coordinate 83,554 of NW_007730158.1, forward strand.
GGTCTAGTTTCATTCTCCTGCATATTGGTATCCAGTTCTCCCAGCAGCATTTGCTAAAGAGGCAGTCTCTTCCCCAGTGTGTAGGCTTGGTGCCTTTGTCAAAGATCA